>NC_092157.1:17985650-18108150 GCF_045791955.1 Oncorhynchus clarkii lewisi | reverse complement strand
TCTCTCATTCTCTGTCTCTCTTTCTCTCATTCTCTGTTTCTCTGTCTCTCATTCTCTGTCTCTCTGTCTCTCATTCTCTGTTTCTCTGTCTCTCATTCTCTGTCTCCCTCTGTCTCTCATTCTCTGTTTCTCTGTCTCTCTGTCTCACTCGGCCTCTCTGTCTCTCTGTCACTGTCTCTCATTCTCTGTTTCTCTGTCTCTCTGTCTCACTCGGCCTCTGTCTCTCTCTGTCTCTCTTGCTCTCTGTCTCCCTCCTCTCTCTCTTTCTGTCTCTCGCTCTCTGTCTCCCTCCTCTCCATCGGTCTCTTTATTTTTCTCTCTCCCCCTCTGCTCCTTTTCTCTTGATCGTGTTGCTGCCCGTCAGTGGGGATTCTCTGTCAGTGAGTGACAAGCTCAAAATGGTGTGTGCAGTGAAGTGGGTGGAGTATGAGACGTACTAAAACACAGTGTGATCTGATTGATATAGAAATACCTTCCATATCAGAGGCCCCCTCCCAGAAACCACTGGGATGCCCCCCCCTCCACACACACACACATTGGAATGCTTCACTCCAAAGTATTTTTTTTCTAGAAGTTGTCTGTGATTGACCCAGTTTTAGGAAGGAGAATATATTTTGACGGGATGTCTGTTTTGACATAACATCCTCTTGTGGTTATCTGTAAAGATCCTGCCTGTCACATATTACAATGGGAATAACACACACCCACACACATACACATACACACCCACACACATACACACATACACACACACACATATACACACATACACACATACACACCCACACACATACACACATACACACCCACACATATACACACATACACACCCACACACATACACACCCACACACATACACTCAGAGCTGTTTTTATGAGACACTGTGGAGGACTTCAACATGTTTGCTGGATGGGATTTTTTAGCTACTTATTCATTGTGTGTGTGTGTGTGTGCGTGCGTGCGCGCGCCACTCCATCATGTGAGAGTGTTGGTCATGAGAGGAGCCTGAAGGTCGTGGAGCCATCTTAACTTCATCAATCTGAATGACAGTTACAAACCAGGGAGAGAGAGAGAGAGAATGGAAGAGAGTGAAAGATAGAAGATAACAGCGTGTGTTTGGTACATCGCCATAAAAGAGGCTCTGATGTGCTGTGCTGTTTGTCTTTTCGTCGGCGTGTGTTTGGCTGTAAATGCTCCTTTCACCTCAACACTCTGACTGGAACTAATATCTCATATAGAAAGGCCCTTCTCTCTCTCTCTCTCTCTCTCTCACGTTCACTCTTTCACTTCCGCTGCAAAAGATTGAAGATCTTACTGAAAGGAGAGAGGACACGTACACACACACACACACACACACAGACACACACACACAGACACGTACACACACGTACACACGTACACACACACACATACACACGTACACACACACACGTACACACACACACACACACAGAGGAGCCGTAACAACACGTACACACACACAGACACACACACACAGACACGTACACACACGTACACACGTACACACACACATACACACGTACACATACACACGTACACACACACACACATACACACGTACACACACACACGTACACATACACACACACACACACACAGAGGAGCCGTAACAACACGTACACACACACACACACACGTACACACACACACACACGTACACACACACCCCATAACCCTATTCAGCATATAAAGTGGGTTATTATAGAGGACCATCCACAGCTAGGTAACACAAATAAAAGCCAGACACACACTCAAGAGAGAAACGTAAACTACTTATAAATGTTTATCATCCATCAATCCATCACTATACCTACAGATACAAACGCTAATTACCAACAGAAAATACCCTTTATTCATAGTATTTGAGTAGACAGAAAACACATTTGTGGCTTTGTCTTTGGAAAACCAACACGTTGTTGATGGGATGTCATTAGTTGAAGGAGTTGGTTTGATTCTGTTTGCCTCACTTGTCATTTGTGTATATTTGTAAGTGGATGGAAAGCAGACTGTTGGATTATTTCAAATATGTGATATATTGAAATGTGTTTTTATGTATGTCTGTTTGTGTGTCTGCAGATCCACAAGAAGGACAGCAAGCTGTCTGTGTTATTGAAGGAGCTAGCAGAGGTTAAAAATCACTTATCTGATTGTAAAAAAGAGGTAAGTACAATAGTAATTCACACCTCAAAGTAACATGTCTTTTTAAACAGTTATTTTAGGGCAGCTGACACCAACATGTGTCCAGTTGCTCAGTAGAGAGTCTGCATTGGCAAAACAGCAGGAGGAGACGGCTCAGCTGAGATCCAAGATGGAGGACTGTTCCCGTCAATGTTCAGCTCTGAACAGGGAGACAGAGAGACTGGAGACAAACCTCATACTTACTAATCAGAAACACTGCACCGCACAAGGAGAGGTGGGTCTGTTCGGTAGTGTGTGTACAACACCATCTCCTAAAACCCTTCCTTGTTGTGTGTGTGTGTCTAAAACCAGGTGTGTTCCAGGTGAGCAGTAGAGACCAGGTGATTCTACAGTTGAGGACAGAGCTGAGTAAAGCGGAGCACAAGTATCAAGGGACACAGGAGGAGGTGAGAGACGACATTTCAGATCTCTAATTGGTCTATATGTATTTCAACACCTTTTGTGTACGTGTACACACTGTCTGTGTGTGTGTCCCTCAGCTGGCCATGCTGGAGGCTGAGGTCAGCCGTCTGAACCAGAAGGTCAAGGGTCAACAGGAAGAGGCGTGTCTTCTCAGGCAGATGTTCAGAGAGGGGGAGGGGCTTAGAGACCAGGAAGTGATGGAACGACAACAGATACAGAACGCACTCTGTATCGCACAGCAACAGGTACACACACACACACACACACACACACACACACACACACACACACACACACACACACACACACACACACATATAGTAACCCCCTCCTCTGTGTCCAGGTGAAGTCCCAGACCATGTCTATAGAGCAGCTAACATCTGATCTAGACTCAATGAAACAGAACCACAGAGCCGACACAGAGCGCTGGAGCCACAGGCACTTCCTGCTCAGCAGCCAATTAGAGCAGGCTTCCTCTGAGCTAAGTCGATCCCAGGCCGAGGTCAGAGAGCGCAGGTCAGAGGTCACAGAGCTGAGGGGAAAGCTCCAACTGGCAGAGGAGGGATACCAGGAGGCTCTGGAGAAGGTGAGGAGTCTGTCCAGAGGTGAGAAGGGGGGTGTATCTGATTTACATTTACTGTATAACTGATCAACTAAATGTGTTTCACATCACTAGCACACCAAACAACAATAGTCATCTTGTGGTAAGAACGTCCCTGATTCTCTCATCACAGTCAAAGCAGGATGAAGTGCATAGTTGAGCTGAAGAGAGTTAAAGCATTGGGAAAAACAACATGTGATTATGGACACAAATAGACACAGACCCGTCTGTTCTACAGGACACTATCAGTTCTACAAGCAGGTCTGAAAGGTCACTATGATGTGTGGAGTTTTCCTCTGGACCACAAGCTCCTGATTACAGTCACAACAATATCACAGCACTTCTGTTACCCTCATTGTATGTCGCTTATCAAACAGCTATGTTCTTCGACTTCCATTAAAAACGTACAAAATGGAATGGTTTGAATTAGGGATGGGCATCTTTGATGGGGGTGGGGGCCTCAGACGATCTAAACTCCTCATGAGGGTTGCAGTGTCTCGCGGGTCTGTGTACCCACATCCATACCCACACGTATTCAGAGCCAGCACTAGCCTTTTGGGGGCCATAAGCCAAACTGTGTTGTGTCAATGGGGACCCCCCCCGGTCAGTAATTTGACCATGATCACTACAAGTTTAGATAGCTGGGCACTAGACTAACTTACCAATCTATAAATGTTATCTGACATGGGCTAATTGAGTGATGATCAGTGACTGGCATATCAAGAGAAAACTGCTGATGTACAAATAAATGTGAAAATTGCACCTTGTGTGTTTTTACTATTCTAACGTGCAACAGTAAGTTGAAATCCAGACTGATCCGAAGACCTGCAAAAGGGGTGTCATTTGCCCATCTCTTGTTTAAATGAATTTGGGTGTGAACAGTATATGTGTGTGTACAGTGTGTGTGAACAGTATACGTGTGTGTACAGTATGTGTGAACAGTATACGTGTGTGTACAGTATGTGTGAACAGTATACGGGTGTGTACAGTATGTGTGAACAGTATACGGGTGTGTACAATATGTGTGAACAGTATGTGTGAACAGTATACGGGTGTGTACAGTATGTGTTAACAGTATACGGGTGTGTACAGTATGTGTGAATAGTATACGGGTGTGTACAGTATGTGTTAACAGTATACGGGTGTGTACAGTATGTGTGAACAGTATATATGTGTGTGTACAGTATGTGTGAACAGTATACGGGTGTGTACAGTATGTGTTAACAGTATACGGGTGTGTACAGTATATATTTGTGTGTACAGTATGTGTGAACAGTATATGTGTGTGTGTACAGTATGTGTGAACAGTATACGTGTGTGTACAGTATGTGTGAACAGTATACGGGTGTGTACAGTATGTGTGAACAGTATACGGGTGTGTACAGTATGTGTGAACAGTATGTGTGAACAGTATACGGGTGTGTACAGTATGTGTTAACAGTATACGGGTGTGTACAGTATGTGTGAACAGTATATATGTGTGTGTACAGTGTGTGAACAGTATACGGGTGTGTACAGTATGTGTTAACAGTATACGGGTGTGTACAGTATATATTTGTGTGTACAGTATGTGTGAACAGTATATGTGTGTGTGTACAGTATGTGTGAACAGTATACGGGTGTACAGTATGTGTGAACAGTATATGGGTGTGTACAGTATGTGTGAACAGTATACGGGTGTGTACAGTATGTGTTAACAGTATACGGGTGTGTACAGTATATATTTGTGTGTACAGTATGTGTGAACAGTATATATGTGTGTGTACAGTATGTGTGAACAGTACACGGGTGTGTACAGTGTGTGAACAGTATGCGGGTGTGTACAGTATGTGTGAACGGTATACGGGTGTGTACAGTATGTGTGAACGGTATACGGGTGTGTACAGTATGTCTGAAACATACCGGTGTGTACAGTATGTGTGTACAGTATGCGGGTGTGTACAGTATGCGGGTGTGTACAGTGTGTGTACAGTATGTATGTGTGAACAGTATATGGGTGTGAACAGTATGTGTGAACAGTATATGTGTGTGTACAGTATGTGTGTGTGTGTACAGTATGTGTGAACAGTATGTGTGTGTGTGTACAGTATGTGTGAACAGTATGTGTGTGTGTCTACAGTATGTGTGAACAGTATATATGTGTGTGTACAGTATGTGTGAACAGTATATGTGTGTGTAATGCACCACTAGGCCAAGGGATGGTGGTGTGTTGTCTTAGATCAGATTGATGTTGTGGGATTGTGTTTGACTCACATTCCGTCTGCTTGTGCTGGGAACGACACGCGTCTTCACACTCCATTACAAATAACTAGACAGAGAGAAGGTTTTGCAGGACGTACACACGCACACACACACACTGGATAATTCAGTCAAATATGTCCACAGTTTTAGAAAGTGGAACCACATTAAGTAGTGTTTTTTTTTAACATGTGAATGGAGTGAAGGTGTGGTACTTCTCTGAAAAGCCTATTACAAAACGGTACATTTCTTCTCTCTCTCTCTCTCTCTCTCTCTCTCTCTCTCTCTCTCTCTCTCTCTCTCTCTCTCTCTCTCTCTCTCTCTCTCTCTCTCTCTCTCTCGTTACCCAGCCATAGAGGTGTGGTGCTTGGGAGCTGGTATTACTGGTATTAGCGTGTGTTAATCTCCAGTTAAATCAGCTGAGAGGACTCCGGTGAACCAGTGGCTCTAACTGGTCTGCCTGCTGTCAGTACTGAGGGAGTTAACCCACCGGCTGATCTGTATTAGGAGTTAATCTACTTTTGTCAAGTTTTAACTCTGAACCTTAACAGTTAGCTGGATTAATGACGTTAGTCTAGTTTAACACTGATCGCTAAAGGTGGGCTGGGTCTGAGTTTAACACAAGGATCAGTCAGATTTCACTTCCTGGATTCATCTGAGTATTATAATAAGAAAGCTAAGAAGGATAGGACAATGATTCTCTAGCAGCTGAATCAACCACCAGTTCTACTCTTTACTACTATTGCGCACTTGTTTTCAGTGATCAACACCAAACTGGACAGAAAAAGATTTACACCCAACACCAAACAATAATAGGGGCGGCAGGTAGCCTAGTGGTTAGAGCGTTGGGCCAGTAACAGAAAGGTTGCTGGATCGAATCTCCTAGCTGGACAAGGTAAAAATGTGCCGTTCTGCCCCTGAACAAGGCAGTTAACCCACTGTTCCCCAGCAGGCCGTCATTGTGAATAAAAATGTGTTCTTAACTGACTTGCCTAGTTAAATAAAAGTTACATTTAAATAAAATAAATAATAATAATAATCGTGTTCAATGAGAATTATGTAGACATTGTTTCTAGAAAGGACATTTCAGCTCTAGCTTCTGTGTCTTTTGTGGCTGATAGGTCCTGTGGTATTGTAAACTATCTGTAGAGAAGGGCCCATTCACTCCCACCTCAGATAGCATGGCCCTTATTTAAACTAGGAGTGTACAGTATTACTGGGTCTGTTAGTGACCAAAAGAGTGTGTGTGTGTGTGTGTGTGTGTGTGTGTGTGTGTGTGTGTGTGTGTGTGTGTGTGTGTGTGTGTGTGTGTGTGTGTGTGTGTGTGTGTGTGTGTGTGTGTGTGTGTGTGTGTGTGTGTGTGTGTGTGTGTGTGTGTGTGTGCGTGTGGATGCACATTATGACTCATGATATATATATTTTTGCCTTTTGATCTTTGTCTATCATATCCAATGTGATGTTTTCGTATTGCTGTGGATGTAGGTTGAAGAAGCTAAAGGGTTGGAAAACACACAAGACACTGAGATAGAGCTTTTGAGACAACAACTGATGGACCTAAAGGAGGACCTGAGTGAAACCACGTCCAGGACTCAGGGCCAGGAGGAGAAGGCGGCCATCTTTAAACAGAAGTACTGCGTTGCCATGGAGAAGGTGCAGCAGCTCCAGGGACACATAGAGTGTGTGGAGGAGGAGCTCAGATACACACAACAACAGGTAGTCTAAGCTAGTTTCTAGCATTGGACCACTCACTTTCAAAATGCAAGTTTTACTCTAATGACCAATGTCAACCTGTTCTATTTGGTTTTGATTGACAGCTGACTGAATCCAAGGCAGTGGTAGACAGGGTTAAGGCGGAGCTTACAGAGCTGGAAGGGCGCTACGAAGAAAAACATGGCCAATGGGAGCGCTCGGAGGAAGCCCTGGACCAACTGACTGACGAGCTGCAGGCCAATCAGATGGCTCTGGGGGAGGGGCGGGAGAGAGTGGAACAGTGTGAAGGAACCATACAACATCTACAGCAAGAGGTAGACACACAGAAAACTCAGGTGTGTCAGTGTTATGGTTGACACTAGACCTATATAGAGAGTGGAAAGGAATAAATATCTACTGTATGTAGATATACAGTGCCTTGCGAAAGTATTCGGCCCCCTTGAACTTTGCGACCTTTTGCCACATTTCAGGCTTCAAACATAAAGATATAAAACTGTATTTTTTTGTGAAGAATCAACAACAAGTGGGACACAATCATGAAGTGGAACGACATTTATTGGATATTTCAAACGTTTTTAACAAATCAAAAACTGAAAAATTGTCTGTGCAAAAGTATTCAGCCTCCTTAAGTTAATACTTTGTAGCGCCACCTTTTGCTGCGATTAAAGCTGTAAGTCGCTTGGGGTATGTCTCTCAGTTTTGCACATCGAGAGACTGAAATTTTTTCCCATTCCTCCTTGCAAAACAGCTCGAGCTCAGTGAGGTTGGATGGAGAGCATTTGTGAACAGCAGTTTTCAGTTCTTTCCACAGATTCTCGATTGGATTCAGGTCTGGACTTTGACTTGGCCATTCTAACACCTGGATATGTTTATTTTTGAACCATTCCATTGTAGATTTTGCTTTATGTTTTGGATCATTGTCTTGTTGGAAGACAAATCTCCGTCCCAGTCTCAGGTCTTTTGCAGACTCCATGAACTTCTGGAGAGAGTTTGCTGCACTGAAAGTAAAGGGGCTGAATAATTTTGCACGCCCAATTTTTCAGTTTTTGATTTGTTAAAAAAGTTTGAAATATCCAATAAATGTCGTTCCACTTCATGATTGTGTCCCACTTGTTGTTGATTCTTCACAAAAAAATACAGTTTTATATCTTTATGTTTGAAGCCTGAAATGTAGCAAAAGGTCGCAAAGTTCAAGGGGGCCGAATACTTTTGCAAGGCACTGTATCATCCCCATATGTATTTCATACTACATCTTTATAACAATTTTCCTTTTCTTGAAAATTGTGGGCTATTTTGCCCTGCATTGTCTAATATCCTAACCTGAAGTAAGGACAATGCTAGCTACAATAATACATATGCCTAGTTTCATATTTATTTTAATTTGTGAGTCTCTTCGAGAAAATTGTTGCAGTATGCCAAGTTAAATAAAAGTAATCTGAGTGACCTTTTTCATAATTGTAGCAACTATAATGATCGTTCTGTTCATGAGTTATGGGTGCAAGTTCAGTGAAATTATATTATATTGATAGCAATCCTGAGCAAAACAGAAATGACAGTGGAGGACTGTGTGTGTGTGTGTGTGTGTGTGTGTGTGTGTGTGTGTGTGTGTGTGTGTGTGTGTGTGTGTGTGTGTGTGTGTGTGTGTGTGTGTGTGTGTGTGTGTGTGTGTGTGCCTCTGTTTGAGGATATTTACTGAGTCTGTCTACAAATGAATAATCTTTATTACGGGAAAATGTAATTTGGTTCAACTCGGCTGACAAGGTCAACACGGCGGAATGTCATTCTAATCAAATCAAATTGAATCTGTGCGTTATAAAAGAGTTAGCTGTTTGAAGAATGTCTGTATTTGATACTTTATTACATTGTGTAATGAGTTAGATGTGAGTGGGTTCTGTTGAGGAGAGGATCTCCTCTGTAGTTGGTGTTTCAGTAATTCTCTACCTCCAGTCTCACTGCACTCTCTGTTTCTGTCTGTCTGTCTGTCTGTCTGTCTGTCTGTCTGTCTGTCTGTCTGTCTGTCTGTCTGTCTGTCTGTCTGAGTCACTGTCTATCTGTCTGCCTGAGTCACTGTCTGAGTCACTGTCTGTGTCCCTACATGTCTGCCTGTCTGTCTGTCAATTGAGTATCTTTCTATGATAGAGTCTATGATAAAGGTAAGTTGAGGTGTAGCTCCAGGTCATGTCCATTAGTAACAGACTGTCCTCTCCCCATAGATACTAAAGTATGAGAGTTCTCTGAAGTCCTACCAACAGAATTACTCCTACTCTGATGAGCAGTATTGTGCCTTACAAAGACAGAGACTACAACTGCAGAAGGTAGTAGCCTACATGAATAAAAACATTTGGCAAGGACCCCCCTCCACCACACACATACACACACAAAGAAGTAGAAGCAAATCTGTTGAATGAGTAACTGATGAGCATGGTGAGCCTCACAAGTTTGACAAAATGATATTCTATGTTTCAGTCTAATACTGCTATTTACTTACGTTTGTAGCTCTTTGTAAGTAGTTAAGCCTCAATGTCCTCTCCAAGTTTTGCTGTAATTTAGCCCGGAAGGATTTGAGAAAAATTATTGGTTGAAGATAGGCATATGACATTGGTCTACCTCACGTTTTGCGCTGCGCATAAATTCAGAGTTTGGAGAAGTGTTTAATATCATCCGTACCACATCCTTATGATATATTCAGTGTGTGTGTGTGAGTATATATATTTAAGCAGTAAGACCAGAGGAGGTGTGGTATATGGCCAATATATCACGGCTAAGGATTGTTCTTATCCTCGACGCAACACGGAGTGCCTGGACACAGCCCTTAGTCGTGGTATATTGGCCATATACCACAAACCACCGAGGTGCCTTATTGCTATTATAAACTGGTTACCAATGTAATTAGATATAGATATGTATGATTATATTATATAATATAATAATATATAATATATATATATTTGTGTGTGTGTGTGTGTGTGTGTGTGTGTGTGTGTGTGGGGAGAACAAGTATTTGATACACTGCCGATTTTGCAGGTTTTCCTAGGTCTGTAATTTTTATCATAGGTACACTTCAACTGTGAGAGACGGAATCTAAAACAAAAATCCAGAAAATCACATTGTATGATTTTTAAGTAATTTTTTTTTTTTTTTCATTTTATTGCGTGACATAAGTATTTGATCACCTACCAACCAGTAATAATTCTGGCTCTCACAGACCTGTTAGTTTTTCTTTAAGAAGACTCCTGTTCTCCACTCATTACCTGTATTAACTGCACCTGTTTGAACTCGTTACCTGTATAAAAGACACCTGTCCACACACTCAATCAAACAGACTCCAACCTCTCCACAATGGCCAAGACCAGAGAGCTGTGTAAGGACATCAGGGATAATATTGTAGACCTGCACAAGGCTGGGATGGGCTACAGGACATTAGGCAAGCAGCTTGGTGAGAAGGCAACAACTGTCGGCGCAGTTATTAGAAAATGGAAGAAGTTCAAGATGATGGTCAATCACCCTCGGTCTGGGGCTCCATGCAAGATCTCACCTCGTGAGGCATCAATGATCATGAGGAAGGTGAGGGATCAGCCCAGAACTACACGGCAGGACCTGGTCAATGACCATAAGAGAGCTGTGACCAAAGTCTCAAAGAAAACCATTAGTAACACACTACGTCGTCATGGATTAAAATCCTGCAGCGCACGCAAGGTCCCCCTGCTCAAGCCAGCTCATGTCCAGGCCCGTCTGAAGTTTGCCAATGACCATCTGGATGATCCAGAGGAGGAATGGTAGAAGGTCATATTGTCTGAGGAGACAAAAATATAGCTTTTTGGTCTATACTCCACTCGCCGTGTTTGGAGGAAGAAGAAGGATGAGTACAACCCCAAGAACACCATCCCAACCGTGAAGCATGGAGGTGGAAACATCATTCTTTGGGGATGCTTTTCTGCAAAGGGGAGAGGACGACTGCACCGTATTGAGGGGAGGATGGATGGGGCCATGTATTGCGAGATCTTGGCCAACAACCTCCTTCCCTCAGTAATAGCATTGAAGATGGGTCGTGGCTGGGTCTTCCAGCATGGCAACGACCCGAAACACACAGCCAGGGCAACTAAGGAGTGGCTCCGTAAGAAGCATCCCAAGGTCCTGGAGTGGCCTAGCCAGTCTCCAGACCTGAACCCAATAGAAAATCTTTGAAGGGAGCTGAAAGTCCGTATTGCCCAGCGACAGCCCCGAAACCTGAAGGATCTGGAGAAGGTCTGTATGGAGGAGTGGGCCAAAATCCCTGCTGCAGTGTGTGCAAACCTGGTCAAGAACTACAGGAAACGTATGATCTCTGTAATTGCAAACAAAGGTTTCTGTACCAAATATTAAGCTCTGCTTTTCTGATGTGTCAAATACTTATGTCATGCAATAAAATGCAAATGAATTACTTAAAAATCATACAATGTGATTTTCTGGATTTTTATTTTAGATTCCATCTGTCACAGTTGATTTGTACCTATGATAAAAAATTACAGACCTCTACATGCTTTGTAAGTAGGAAAACCTGCAACATCAGCAGTGTATCAAATACTTGTTCTCCCCACTGTATATATATACACATACATACACAGTGCCTTCGGAAAGTATTCAGACCCCTTGACTTTTTCCACATTTGTTAGGTTTCAGGCTTATTCAAAAATGTATTAAATAGTTTTCCCTCATCAATCTACACACAATACCACATTGTGTGAAACCACGAAGGTTAGACTTCGCTCCAATCTGAGGTCCTGAACACTCTGGAGCAGGTTTTCATCAAGGATCTCTCTGTACTTTGCTCCATTCATCTTTGTCTCGATCCTGACTAGTCTCCCTGCCACTGAAAAACATCCCCATTGCATGATGCTGCCACCACCATGCTTCACCATAGGGATGGTGGCAGGTTTTCTCCAGACGTGACGCTTGGCTTGAATACTTTCCGAAAGCACTGTATATGAGCTCAACATGACTTCAAGAGACAGGTTGGAATGTCTGACTGAAATATGGGACACATCCACCTTTTTTTTCTGAATTAGTGGTGTTTGAATTTGATGATAAAATGGAGGACATAATTGTTTTGGTTGCGGAGGTGGTCCAGGAGGTGGTCACCCTAACTGTACTGAAACTTAACAGTTAAACCAATGGGCATCAATCGAGCAGAGCAGTTTTGGGAGCATATAGCAGTGTGCATATAGCAGTATGTCACCAGCAAGTTATTTTTCAGAATACCAGTACCACCATCCCTATAAATAATAATGTGTATTTGACTTCTCAACAGCAATCCACAGAGCAGGTAGAGCGCTTGGCCAATTGTGAACAGGCCCTGCTACAGATGAGGGCAGAGTATCTTCGCAGGGAGGAGGAACTAGAGAAGCAGAGCCAGGAGAAGGCGGGGCTAGAGAGAACCCTGCAATCTCTTCACCTGGACCTGGCCGCCTCCCACCGCAAACATCTGGTCACTCACACACAGCTGGAGCAGGAAGTGACACAGCTACAGGAGGAAGTGACACGCCTACAGGAGGAGCTGGTCGACACCCACGACACCTGTACACAGAGACAACAGGTCAGTTAGGATTAGGAAATGTTTAGGACACCCAGGTGCTTACCCTAACCCAGGGATCTCCAACAGGTTGATTGCAGAGTAGGCTTACCTAGTAGAAGTATATCACGAGGAAGTATATAATTTGTATCTATTTGTTATCTGCAAACTCTACCATGAAATGAGCAGCAGCAGTACAGAACCATCAAAGACCAGCACATTAGATGGCACATTCCTCACTAGCTAGATGTGCAATTAAAGGGCCGGATGCTCAATGAAAGGGGAATTATACAAAAAATTGCTTTTTGATGTGATTTAACCATTGACATGGCCTCCAATTCCGTTGTTTCTGTATGAACAGTTGTAATTTTGAGCGTGAAAAAATTGTTTATGAGCCATTATTTTACAAGGTATATTGATCGAAAACATAGTGCGCTACTTTCTCTTGTACACTAAGGACCTGGGGAAGAGTTGCAGGGGAGAAGAAAAGTATGTGCCTATTTGAAAGCTAGAAAATAATTAGTAGCTCACAACATTTTTAATTCAAGTAGCTCTCATACTAGAAAAGGTTGGTGACCCCTTCTGTAGCCCCTAGCTCCTACCCTATAGCCACTTGCCCCTATCAGGGTCAGCAGATTTGAAGGAACTGGAAAAATTAGATTAGTAGGCTGGGGTTTCTCTCTCCATGACTGTAGGATGCAATATAAGCCTTTTCAGCCTAACAGACATGGCATATGAACCCAGATCTAAAAAATATATTCTCTCACACACACTTCTAACCCCTATCCTCCGATTGCCTGACAGAAACAAATTACCCTGCCATTAATTAAAGCTCCAAGTGGTGCCAGGCTCGGCTCAATTGACTCCAATTAACATGTGAAATGGACACTAAATTTTCAAATGAGGTTAAGTGGTGACGAGGGTGCGATAACGACTGGTGCCATGGCACTGTGCCAAGACAAAGCTGCCAGTCTCGGGCACTTGGGTGCCCTGTGTGTGGGTCTACCCCGTTAGCACAAACACATGACATGCGTGTCACACACCCCCAGCAGGCCACCTAATGACTTGTGAGGATAGCGTGTGTGTTGGGAGGATAGCGTGTGTGTTGGGAGGATAGCGTGTGTGTTGGGAGGATAGCGTGTGTGTTGGGAGGATAGCGTGTGTGTTGGGTGGATAGCGTGTGTGTTGGGAGGATAGCGTGTGTGTTGGGAGGATAGCGTGTGTGTTGGGAGGATAGCGTGTGTGTTGGGAGGATAGCGTGTGTGTTGTGATTGTCCTTTTCACGTCAGTTCACTCAGCCGTTGTCATGAAGGGACACTGTGTGCTCTAGCTCAGGGGTTCACAAACCGTTTTGCTTCATGACCCACAAATTGAGGTGTGTTTTGAGTCGCAACCCACCACACATGCACAGACCAAAGAATAAGTCAGAAATATAATCTTGGCAGCGGGGGAAAAATGTAGCAGTTTCAAAGCTAATCTCCTGTAATTGTATACATTCTGCCATGAACCTGAGAGCAACGTTTTCCGTTTTTTAAGCTTATTTCCTACAATTCTACGCATTTTGACATGGCTAATGATGTGTTCTATTGCTGAAAGTCAATGTGGGCCTGATTGTCTTTCTTTTATCTTGTTGATTGTAAATTCTCAAAGATTATAGGCTATTACTTTCAAATATATATATCTACATACTTTATATCTGGTTTTAGTCGTTTAAGTTTACACTGAAACGTTTTTCTATCCCGATAATGTATAAAAATAAAATAATTTTTGCAATGTTGTCCCGTGACCCACCTGGACCCATGAACCGCGAGTGTGTCCCGACCAACAGTTTGGGAACCACTGCTGTAGCTGACGAGCCTGTGTAATGTAACGACACATGTAAATCTACATTAATTACATCTGCAAACATAACACATGCGTAGATAGGGCTGTGGAGCAACTCTGATTACATGTATGGTTGATTATTATTAATGAACGATGATATATTGTGTTAATGTACATCTGAAGTTTAATGGCGCCCTAGACATAGATGAGCTTTAGTTAACATGGGCCTGTATGTGTGGACAGAGCTAGATGCTCCTTCAACATGGCTACAACACAGTAGAACAGTTAGGGAGTTGGTATTAGGGAGCAGCCAGTCTACAAAGGCAGTGCCATTGGATGTGATCCATGCGCGCAGAATGATTTTGATAATAATTCTGTATGGTATCATCTTTTATTACGTCAGTCTTTCTTTAGGGTTACTTAATAATCACCTCTGTTAATGACATAATGTTTGCCCACACTGTCGTGGGAATTCAAGTATACTGAGAGAGACTTGGACAGTTATTCAAACAATCTTTATTTAACATCGATTCATTATTGCAATAATTAAGCTTTTCCACCACAACACACACACATACACACCTTGGGACCTTTTCGACTGTTTAGATAGTAACTAACAGTCACACACTCTTTCTCTGGCCAGACCATCCAGGGGCAGGATGTCTTGCTCCAGCAAGTTGAGGAGGACCTGAAGGAAACCAAGCTGCTCCTTCAGAGGAGAACCAAGGATCTGAAGGAGGAGAAAGTCTGGGTGCAGAGGCTCAGAAAGGAGGCGCAGGAGCAGAGAGAGGAGGAACAGAAAGAGCTGGAGGAAGAGAAAGAGGAGGTGAAGAGAAGAAGCAGGGAGCTGGAGGAAGAAAAAGAGGAGGTGAAGAGGAGAACCAGGGAGCTGGAGGAAGAGAAAGAGGAGGTAAAGAGGAGAAGCAGGGAGCTGGAGGAAGAGAAAGAGGAGGTGAAGAAGAGAAGCAGGGAGCTGGAGGAAGAGAAAGAGGAGGTGAAGAGAAGAAGCAGGGAGCTGGAGGAAGAGAAAGAGGAGGTGAAGAGGAGAACCAGGGAGCTGGAGGAAGAGAAAGAGGAGGTGAAGAGAAGAAGCAGGGAGCTGGAGGAAGAGAAAGAGGAGGTGAAGAGGAGAACCAGGGAGCTGGAGGAAGAGAAAGAGGAGGTGAAGAGGAGAAGCAGGGAGCTGGAGGAAGAGAAAGAGGAGGTGAAGAGGAGAAGCAGGGAGCTGGAGGAAGAGAAAGAGGAGGTGAAGAGGAGAAGCAGGGAGCTGGAGGAAGAGAAAGAGGAGGTGAAGAGGAGAAGCAGGGAGCTGGAGGAAGAGAAAGAGGAGGTGAAGAGGAGAAGCAGGGAGCTGGAGGAAGAGAAAGAGGAGGTGAAGAGAAGAACCAGGGAGCTGGAGGAAGATAAAGAGGAAGCGCAGACACTCAAAGAGGCCCTGTTGGAACTACGCAGGAGTCACAGACAGACAGGTACTAATCAATCAACATATCTTTATTGTCTTAGTTGAAACGCACACCTTTTGTCTGCGAGAGAGAAAGAGAGAGAGAGTTACGTTATTGCATGTACAGTAATATACATCACCAAGGCCTGTTTGACTGAAACTGGCCCTGAATGTGTCACGAGCAGAAATAAGCCACATCAGACTGCAGAGGAGTCGGTCTATGATTGGCTGACTGTGAGATGATCATCAGACAGGTAGGCGGAGTCCGGAGGAAAAAATGATCCATCACATTCTGTTTCTAGAACCCTCGCAACCGTGGAAACACTTCGATGTAAATAACATTTAATATGAGGGTTCCGGGGGAAAGAGCGATCGCAAGGGATGATGGAGGAGAGGAGAGTCTGATAGGAGAGGACAAGACAGCTGGTGATACATATAGATAGGAAAGCCTTATATACTGAAGCTTTCTCCAGCGCAGAGATAATAAGGCCTTTCCTGTCAATGTCACCATCCTGCTTTAGAGTACATCTCAATAATCCATTCACTTTTTCCAAAATAGCATGTTTCCAATGGCATACCTCACTGATCAATAAATCAATGTTACATACTGTAAGTGTTACTAAAGTTGGGCAAAAATGCATATCAGGATAAATTGCCTGAATTGATGCGATAATGATAAATAGAATGATAAGTGTATAACATGTATGTGCACCACAGTTTTTTAAAATGATCCAGTAAACTACTGCTACTAGTTTGATGGTTGTAGCCATCAATTATCCCATTAAGAGATGAATGAAGAACCCTACTACTTGAACCCTATTCATCTCTTATAGGCCTTAACAATCCCCCATATGTCATTTTAAACACATTTCTTTAGCACAGGCTACTTATTGTACTTGAACGATATCGGCAAAATGCCTGTGGTAAATGATCAGTATGGTCGGTGTGGATAATTTTGGGTTCATCGTCCCAGCTCTAAGTACTACTCAGTGTGTCTTTTAGTAAAGGCTTTATCATGGGCAGAATATGGTGTGTGTATATACTGATGTTGATACAATTAAAACTGCTTATGAATTCTGTTCCACAATTAGAGAACAAACCAATTAACTGTTTTTACCTCGTGTGTGTGTGTGTGTGTGTGTGTGTGTGTGTGTGTGTGTGTGTATATATCTCTTTTCCACTTTTAAACACTGATACCTCATCATGTTGATATGGAGAATATTTTTTATTTACATCCTTCATGAAATATTCACACACAGAAACAAGCATGGTTTAGCTGTAGAATGGTGCCTCTGCAGCAACTCAGATCCACTGGTTGTATATACTGTACAGTACAGGAATTTTATTTACATCCTGTACTGTACAGTATATACAACCAGTGGATCTGAGTTGCTGCAGAGGCACCATTCTATTCCCTGTCTTTAACACTCGTTTGGAGTTTAAAGATGATGAAATGACCAGCGTATATTTCTGGTTTAGACCCTGGAGAGAGACATAGCAGCCCTCAAATCCACCTCCACTCACACACACACACACCCGTTACAGTGCCTTCAGAAGGTATTCAAACCCCTTGACTTTTTCCACATTTTGTTGTGTTACAGCCTGAATTTAAAATGAATTAAATTGAGATGTATTGTCACTGGCCTACACCCAATACTCCATAATGTCAAAGTGGAATTATGTTGTTAGAACATTTTACCAATTAATAAAAAATTAAAAGCTAAAATGTCTTGAGTCAATAAGTATTCAATCCCTTTGTTATGGGGTTGAATAACAAAAGGTTTGTGCTTAACAAGTCACATAATAAGTTTCATGGACTCACTTTGTGTGCAGTGATATTTGAATGAATACCCTTGTAGCCCACACATACAGATAATTGTAAGGTTCCTCAGTCGAGCAGTGAATTTCAAATACAGATTCAACCACAAAGACCAGGGAAGTTTTCCAATGCTTCACAAAGAAGGGCACCTATTGGTAGAAGGATAAAAAAACAAGCATTGAATATCCCTTTCAGCATGGTGAAGATAATTAATGACACTTTGGATGGTGTATGAACACACCCAGTCACTACAAAGATACAGGTGTCCTTCCTAACTCAGTTGCCGGAAAGGAAGGAAAACGCTCAGGGATTTCAGCATGAGGCCAATGGTGACTTTAAAACAGTTACAGAGTTTAATGGCTGTTATAGGAGAACTGAGGATGGATCAACTACATTGTAGTTACTCCACAATATTAACATAATTCAGAGAGTGAAAAGAAGGAAACCTGTACAGAATAAAAAAGATTCCAAAACATGCATCCTGTTTTCAACAAGGCACTAAAGTAATACTTTTTTTTTAAATTGTCAAAGCAATTTAAAATGTTTCCTGAATACAAAGCATTATGTTTGGGTCAAATCCAATATAGCACATTACTGAGTGCCACTCTCCATATTTTGAAGGATAGTGGTTGCTGCCTCATGTTATGGGTATGCTTGTAATCGTTAAGGACTGGGGAGTTTTTCAGGATAAAAAAAGAAACGGAATGGAGCTAAGCACAGTCAAAATCCTAGAGGAAATCATTGTTCAATCTGCTTTCCACCAGACACTGGGAGCTTAATTCACCTTTCAGCTGGACAATAACCCAAACACAAGCCCAAATCTACACTGGAGTTGCTTACCAAGAAGACAGTGAATGCTCCGGAGTGGCCGAGGTATATTTTCAGGCAGTTTTAAGTAAAAACTGTATGGCAAGACCTGAGAGTTATTGTCTGGCATTGATCAACAAGAATTTTGAAAATAATAATGTGCAAATGTTGCTCAGTCCATTAGTGGAAGGCTCTTAGAGACTTACCCAGAAAGACTCACAGCTGTAATCACTGCCAGGGGATTCTAACATGTATTGACTCAGGGGGTTAAATACACTACATGACCAAAAGTATGTGGGCACCTGCTTGCCGAAAATCATTCCGAAATCATGGGCATTTGCTGCTATAATAGCCTCAACTCTTCTGGGAAGGCTTGCCACTAGATGTTGGAACATTGCTGCAGGGACTTGCTTCCATTCAGCCACAAGAGCATTAGTGAGGTCAGGCACTGATGTTGGGCGATTATGCCTGGTTTGCAGTCTGCGTTCCATTTCATCCCAAAGGTGTTTAATGGGGTTGAGGTCAGGGCTTTGTGCAGGCCAGTCAAGTTCTTCCACATTGAATTTGACAAACCATTTCTGTATGGACCTCGCTTTGTGCACGGGTGCATTGTCTTGCTGAAACAGGAAAGGGCCTTCCCCAAACTATTACCACAAAGCTGGAGCACAGAATTGTCTAGAATGTCATTGTATGCTATAGTGTTAAGATTTCCCTTAACTGGAACTAGCCCAAACCATGTAAAACAGCCCCAGCCCATTATTCCTTTTCCACCTAACTTTACAGTTGGCACTATGCATTGGGGCAGGTAGAGTTCTCTTGGTATCTGCCAAACCCAGATTTGTCCGCCGGACTGCCAGATGGTGACGAGCCGTTCATCACTCCAGAGAACGCTCCAGGAAATGGGTTTACACTGCTCCAGAGTCCAATGGCGGCGAGCTTTACACCACTCCAAGCATTGTATGGAGTGGTGTAAGGCTCGCCGTCATTGGACTCTGGAGCAGTGTAAACCCATTTCATGAAGCTTCAATGAACAGTTCTTGTGCTGACGTTGCTTCCAGGGGCAGTTTGGAACTCGGTAGTGACTGTTGCAACCGCACTTCAGCACTCGGCGGTCCCATTCTGTGAGCTGGTGTGGCCTACCACTTCGCGGCTGAGCCATTGTTGTTCCTAGACGTTTCCACTTCACAATAACAACACTTAGTTGACCGGGGCAGCTCAACTGCCAATGTTGTTTATGGAGATTGCATGGCTGTGTGCTCAATTTTATATACCTATCATCAACGGGTGTTGCTGAAATAACCAAATCCACTAATTTGAAGGGGTGTCCACATACATGTCTATGCATAGTGTATATGTGATCCGATTCATGAAACTAGGCGTGCGTTGCAAGCCACGACTTCACAGGAGAGCCGATTCATGAAACTAGGCGTGCGTTGCAAGCCACGACTTCACAGGAGAGCCGATTCATGAAACTAGGCGTGCGTTGCAAGCCACGACTTCACAGGAGAGCCGATTCATGAAACTAGGCGTGCGTTGCAAGCCACGACTTCACAGGAGAGCCGATTCATGAAACTAGGCGTGCGTTGCAAGCCACGACTTCACAGGAGAGCCGATTCATGAAACTAGGCGTGCGTTGCAAGCCACGACTTCACAGGAGAGCCGATTCATGAAACTAGGCGTGCGTTGCAAGCCACGACTTCACAGGAGAGCCGATTCATGAAACTAGGCGTGCGTTGCAAGCCACGACTTCACAGGAGAGCCGTTTGAACGTAATTATAATTTTTTTAAACAAAATGCGTTTTTGAGCCCGAACACAGACAACCAAACACATTATCATTTGCACTGATCGTTGCTATTATTGTTCTAGAACACACACACACACACACACACCTAGGTCTGTGTCTGCGTATCCAGCCAGTGTGATATGAATTATAAATGTAGCCTAATAAAAAGAAAGAGAGAAGGCAGGTAGAAGCAGAAGAAAATGACTGGTGTTACAGCAGTGTATTGATCAGTGTGTATCAAAGGAGGATGTGAGACACCAGATTACCTGCTAGTCTGAGCATTAGGTAGTGTGTTAGAGTGTTATAGCCCGGGGCTCATCTTCCACTGCCAGATCACTGTAAATACAACACTGACAGAGAGCGGGAGTGTGTGCGTGTGTGCGTGTGCGTGTGTGTGTGTGTGTGCGTGTGTGTGTGTGTGTTTTGCATCACTGGATGGAAGTAAGGCAAAGGCCCATCTGTTTTTGTAACTCCCTCAAAATAAAGAAGGAAGGACACTAACTGGTTCTGGATCTGTTCTGCTCCTACAGTCTCCATAGAAATTGACAATATTAAACCTTAATAACTGAAATAGCATTTTCTAGTTTCTGCATGTGTTGTTTGGGGTTACAGTACAAAGTCTGCTCTCCTAACCTTTGCCTGTGTGTTTGTAAACAGGAAAGCCTGTGCAGCATTAATTGCCCTCCCTGGATGGTCAGTGTGAGAGAGGTTATATTGAACTGATTCCTGATGAATGTGAATCAACCTGAGATGCATCTTTACTCGTTCTCTTTATATCGATTATTTAGATTCATAACAAACTTTTACCTTGAGATTCAGCAATCGAGCCAAGGTGGGCTGGAATAAAATAATGAAAATAAATCAAAGTCTGTTTGTGCATCGTAAAATATTTACAGGTTCCAGTTTCCTACGGCTGCAATTTAAACCGTTTGGATTCTGCAAAGCCATAAATGAATCATGGATTTATCAAGTGTTGATGTTTTAGTATTCATTTTCCCGTTTAGTATTCATTTTCCCGTCCTTTTCTCTCCAGTCCTCCCACCACAATCGTATGTCACTAATAGCATCATACCCATTTCTCGCCATTTTAAAATGCACACACATAAATGCAAGCAGACACATCCATGACACACAGGTGACCTGGAGTTTAGCGTTCCATATTGCATCCTGACTGAGTGGCAAAAACTGTCTAAAACAATGGTTTTAAACCCACAATGAATAAAAGGGGCGACAGAGGTTATCCGAAAATGTGTCTTTTAAGCAAATGGTGACTCGCTGAAAAACAGACGCATGAAAATGTTTTTCACAAAGAGCAAAAACCTTTATATGCTTTTATAAACATACTATGCTAAACCTACTACATGGTGGACAATATGATTTTATTCCATGTAGATAGAAGAGAAAGAGAGAGGGAGAGAGATAGAGAGAGAAAGATAGGGAAACAAAATGATTGAATGGATGGGTGCACACTTTGTGTGCTGTGTAAGGTGAGGAGTGCCATCTATTGACCGAAAGAGGAAGTGTTTCCTTTGTGTGACACAACAAAGCCCTGTTTTGACAGGGTTCATAGTGGCTAAATGTTTGTTCTCTGGCTTTGTGTGCCTTTAATGAGAAGATACTTGCATTGTTCTCTTTTTAAATAATTTGACTGCGTTTTATTTAGAGCTTTTTTTTATTTGCATCTAAGGTTCATTGCTCATCTCTTTGCTACGTACTACAATTTGTTCTTTAGGGATAATAGTCACATACTGTATAACCTTGAATAGTTGAAGAATGCATTATACATGAACCCGCACTTACGTTTTAATATAAAGATGATGGGTTATTAGTTGTGGCATATGAAAATGTTTTAGAATTTATAGAAGTAATTTTCAGGGGAAGTATGAATTAATGTTTCGACAGACAAACATCTTTCAAATGTGGTTTCATTTAGCCTCCTATGCGTTCATATTGTACTGCTCCCTGTTGAACTGAAGCCAATAGTTTTCATGATGTCTCTCTCTTTCTGTCTCTCTCTCTTTCTGTCTCTCTCCCTTTATCAGTGGAGGAGCTGTCATGTCGTGGAGAGGAGGTTTGGAGGTTGGAGGGGAGTGTGAGAGAAGGAAGACAGGCAGAGGAGAGGAGGAGGTAAGAAGGGAACACAGGGAATTAACACACTTCTTCAGGTCTCAGACAAGGTTACTCTACACGCCAGCAGTACTCATATTAGAGAATGTGCATCTTGGCCTGCCCTGTACCGTGCCGTACATGAGGTCACCAAGTTCAAAGTTCACAGGTTGACCCGTGTCTCTTCAGCATTGTGATGACATCAGCATAAATGCAGCATGAAATGTCTGGTGTCTGTCTGTGGTTGTGGTCTAGATCTATGCCAGTATGGTGACCTCATCACATTAATGCAGAATCCTCCCCCCCACCCTCTCTCTGCCCCCGTCTCTCTCACCCCTTCTCTCTCTCTCCCCTTCTCTCTCCCTCTCTCACCCCTTCTCTCTCCCTTTCTCTCGCTCTTTCCCTTTCTCTTTCTACTCTCTCTCTCTCCCTCTTTCGCGCTCTCTTTCTCTCCCTCTCTCTAAATTGTTAACATCCATATGGGCCAATAGCTAAGAGGAGTCTGTATGAGAAAAGCGCTCCCAAATGGTCATTATTCAACTAAACATGAACATGATGCTAAATGGATTTCAGCTGTTTCTGGGAAGTTCCCCATCCCATCCTCCTTCTCTTCCCCTGATTCCCCCATTATCCCCTCTATCCTCTTCTCCACCTCTCTCTCTCTTCCATCTTTTTTTTATAGTGAACTGAGAAGACTGTCTTTGGGTTCTTTAGCCAATTTTTAACAGATATGTACAGCACTCCTGAATATACATTGAAGTTGGTGCATATTGAGACTGTACTGTGGATGTGTATATAGCCTGTATATTTAGGTTTGCTATAGGATCTGTATATTTACTCGTCCTATATATTGTGTGTATATTTAGCTGTGTTGTGCCCAGTCGGTCTGCCAGTGGGGTCCATGGGGGCTCCGCTGGGGCTGCCTGCGCTGGGGCTGCTCTGGGGCTGCTCTGGGGATGGGGTTGGTCGGGAGCTTGAGGAAATGCTCATAATTTGTCGTATTGATCGAGTAACCACGGCAGCCAGTCTCTATTGAGGCAGAGCAGAAATAGACCCCCTATCGATCACATTCAGATTCCCCCCTGTTCTTACTGACACTATTCGGCCTAGTTCCAAATCAGTCCCTAGGCACTTCCCTGTGTCCTAGCCCCTTCCCTAAGCCCCCTACTACTGTGATGTTTACCTGTGTGTGTGTGTGTGTGTTGCAGGCTGACAGTGGAGAGGCTGGAGAGCCAGTCTGCAGAGCTGAGACTGGCCCTACAGCAGGCCATGGAGAACACACTCAACACACAGAGAGACAACCACACAACACAGGAACAAGTAAACACACACACCTCAACTTATATCCTTCTCTCTCTCCCTACTTCTGATTAGTCCTGTGAATTGATTAGCAGAGCATGGATTGTTTTATAAACCTAGAAAGGTACTTTGGAAGGGGCTAGGACACTGGGAAGGGGCTAGGACACTGGGAAGGGGCTAGGACACGGGGAAGGGGCTAGGACACGGGGAAGGGGAAGGGGCTAGGACATGGGGAAGGGGCTAGGACACAGGGAAGGGGCTAGGACACAGGGAAGGGGCAAGGAACTGATTTGGAGTGTCAGACACACTCTTTCTCTCTCTGATCAAATCAAACTTTTTTGTCACATGCGCCGAATGTGCATAGACCTTACCGTAAAATGCTTACTTACAAGCCATTAACAACAGTGCAGTTCAAGAAGAGTTAAGAAATGTTTTAGCAAGTAGACTAAAATAAAAAGTAATAATAAAAAGTAACACAATAAGAATAACATTAACGAGGCTATATACAGTACCAAGTACCAAGTCAGTGTGCGGGGCTACAGGTTAGTTGAGGTAATTTGTACACGTAGGTGGGGGTGAAGTGACTACATAGATAATAAGCAGCAAGTAGCAGCGGCTTTCCTCTGACACCGCCTATTATATAGGTCCTGGAAGGGCAGGAAGCTTGGCCCCAGTGATGTACTGGGCCATTCGCACTACCCTCTGTAGCGCCTTACGGTCAGATGCCGAGCAGTTGCCATACCAGGCGGTGATGCAACCGATCAGGATGCTCTCGATGGTGCAGCTGTAGAACCTTTTGAGGATCTGGGGGCCCATGCCAAATATTTTCTGTCTCCTGAGAGGGAAAGGTTTCCTCTTCACGACTGTCTTGGTATGTTTGGACCATAATAGTTTGTTGGTGATGTGGACACCAAGGAACTTGAAACTCTTGTCCCGCTCTAATACTGCCCCGTCGATGTTAATGGGGGCCTGTTCGGCTTGCCTTTTCCTGTAGTCCACGATCAGCTCCTTTGTCTTACTCACATTGAGGGAGAGGTTGTTGTCCTGGCACCACACTGCCAGTTCTCTGACCTTCTCCCTATAGGCCGTCTCATTGTTGTCAGTGATCAGGCCGTACCACTGTGTGTCATCAGCAAACTTAATGATGGTGTTGGAGTCGTGTTTGGCCACACAGTTGTGGGTGAACAGGGAATAGAGAAGGGGACTAAGTACACACCCCTGAGGGGCCCCAGTGTTGAGGATCAGCGTGGCAGACGTGTTGTTGCCCACTCTTACCACCTGGGGGAGGCCCGTAAGGAAGTCTAGGATCCATTTGCAGAGGGAGGTGTTTAATCCTAGGGTCCTTAGATTAATGATGAGCTTCATGGGCACTATGGTGTTGAACACTAAGCTGTTGTCATTGAACAGCACTTCATGCCTACTGACGTGAGTACCACGGGGCGGTAATCATTTAGGCAGGTTACCTTCACTTCCTTGGGCACAGGGACTATGGTGTCTGCTTGAAACATGTAGGTATTACAGACTCGGTCAGGGATAGGTTGAAAAGGTCAAAGAAGACCCTTGCCAGTTGGTCCGCGCATGCTCTGATTACACGTTCTGGTAATCCGTCTGGCCCCGCGGCTTTGTGAATGTTGAGCTGTTTAAAGGTTTTGTTCACATCGGCTACCGAGAGCGTTATCACACAGTCATCCAGAACAGCTGGTGCTCTCGTTCATGCTTCAGTGTTGCTTGCCTCGAAGCAAGCATAAAAGGCATTTAGCTCGTCTGGTAGGCTTGCATCACTGGGCAGCTCGTGTCTGGGTTTCCCTTTGTAGCCCATAATAGTTTTCAAGCCCTGCCACATCCGACGAGTGTCAGAGCCGGTGTAGTAGGATTCAATCTTAATCCTGTATTGACGTTTTGCTTGTTTGATGGTTCATCTGAGGACATAGGGATTTCTTATAAGTGTCCGGATTATTCTCCCGCTCCTTTAAAGCAGCAGCTCTAGCGTTTAGCTCGATGCGGATGTTGCCTGTCATCCATGGCTTCTGGTTGGGATATGTACGTACAGTCACTCTGGGGACGTCGTCGTCAATGTACTTATTGATGAAGCCGATGACTGAGGTGGTGTACTCCTCAATGCCATTGGATGAATCCCGGAACATATTCCAGTCTGTGCTAGCAAAACAGTCCTGTAGTGTAGCATCTGCCTCATCTGACCACTTCCGTATTGAGTGAGTCACTGGTACTTCCTGCTTTAGTTTTTGCTTGTAAGCAGGAATCAGGAGGATAGAATTATGATCAGATTTGCCAAATGGAGGGCGGGGGAGAGCTTTGTATGCATATCTGTGTGTGATGTAAAGGTGGTCTAGGATTTTTTTTTCTCTGGTTGCACGTGACATGCTGGTAAAAATTTGGTAGAACTGATTTAAGCTTGCCTGCATTAAAGTCCCTGGCCACTAGGAGCGCCGCCTCTGGGTGAGCATTTTCTTCTTTGCTTATGGCCTTATAGAGTTGGTTGAGAGCGGTCTTAGTGCCAGCTTCTTTCTGTGGTGGTAAATAGACGGCTATGAATAATATAGATGAGAATTCTCTTGGTAGATAGTGTGGTCTACAGCTTATCATAAGGTACTCTACCTCAGGCGAAATAAACCTCAAGTCTTCTTTAATATTAGACATTGCGCATCATCTGTTATTGATAAATAGACACACAGGCTTAAGATTATCCTCGTCTTACCAGAGGTAGCGTCTCTCTTCTGCCGGTGCATGAAAAATCCCGCTAGCGTTATATTGTCTGTATCGTTGTTCAGCGATGTCTCGGTGAAACATAAGATGTTACAGTTTTTAATGTCCCCTTGGGAGGATAATCTTAATCGTAGGTCATCAATTTTATTTTCTAATGATTGCACGTTAGCAAGAAGAACGGATGGCAGTGGTAGTCTATTAGCTCGTCTACGGATTCTCAGAAGGCCGCCCCATCTGCAGCCCCTTTTCCTGCGTCTTTTCTTCACGCAAAAGGAGGGGATCTGGGCCTGTTCCAGGGAAAGTAGGATATCCTTCTCATCGGACTTGTTAAAGGAAAAAGTTTATTCCAGTCTTCCAGTTCTCATCCTCCTGTCAGTGTAAAGTTGGAATGTTGAATCATTCATTCTGTAGGCTAAATTATGTACCACACAAATCAGTGCTAGATGTTTTTTTATTTTTATGTATTGAACTAAAGTGTTTTTAAAAGCCAAAGCTGTACACGCACACGCACATCAATGGTTGTGTGTCTCTGCATGGGTCCAGTTCCAATCAAAGCCCTGAGGTGTTCAGTGAAGATGTTTCTGCAGCCATCTTCAAACACATCCCCATAACTGATTAGACCGGTCACACTGACACAGAGCTGATCAGAGTCATTCATGCTGTTTTTGACAGCATTAGTGATGGCTTTGTGACACACACACGTATGTGTACGTGTGTGTGTTTAAGTGTTTTAATGAGAGTCTAAAGTGAACTTTTTTGCTAGTTAGCGTTAGCCGCTCGTTAGTGTGTCAAACTTTTATCTCCTCCGCCTCCAGCAGGCCAGTATAAATATGGCCTGCTCTGATGTCACAGATGTTGTGTTTACTGTAAATATCAGTTCGCCATCTGAAAAGTTTAGGTCTAATTTTTATTGAGTAATTAAGTCAGCGAGAGAAAGTGCAGATTGAACCAAATGTTGTTGTTTTTCTTGGTCAGTAGGCAATATGGAGGATCATATGGCAGAGGATTCTGAAAAGGCTTGTGTTGTCATCAGTGTGTGTGAGTGTGTGCAAGTGTTTGTGTGCGTGCGTGTGTGTGTTCTTGCGTTTTATATGTGTCCACTGTCCAGGTGATGGATCCTTCTGGTTAAGCCTAATGAGGTGTTCTGATGAATCAGGATGAAATGGTGTCTGAAACAGCCTCATCTGCTGCCCAGACGCCTTCAGATATATTACCTGATGGACAACCAGACACCTTCAGATATATTACTTAATGGACAACCAGACCCCTTCAGATATATTACCTGATGGACAACCAGACCCCTTCAGATATATTACCTGATGGACAACCAGACCCCTTCAGATATATTACCTGATGGACAACCAGACCCCTTCAGATATATTACCTGATGGACAACCAGACCCCTTCAGATATATTACCTGATGGACAACCAGAACTCTTCAGATATATTACCTGATGGACAACCAGACCCCTTCAGATATATTACCTGATGGACAACCAGACCCCTTCAGATATATTACCTGATGGACAACCAGACCCCTTCAGATATATTACCTGATGGACAACCAGACCCCTTCAGATATATTACCTGATGGACAACCAGACCCCTTCAGATATATTACCTGATGGACAACCAGAACTCTTCAGATATATTACCTGATGGACAACCAGACCCCTTCAGATATATTACCTGATGGACAACCAGAACTCTTCAGATATATTACCTGATGGACAACCAGACCCCTTCAGATATATTACCTGATGGACAACTAGACCCCTTCAGATATATTACCTGATGGACAACCAGACCCCTTCAGATATATTACCTGATGGACAACCAGACCCCTTCAGATATATTACCTGATGGACAACCAGCACTCTTCAGACATGTTACCTGATGAACAACCAGAACTCTTCAGATATATTACCTGATGGACAACCAGAACTCTTCAGATATATTACCTGATGGACAACCAGAACTCTTCAGATATATTACCTGATGGACAACCAGAACTCTTCAGGTATATTACCTGATGGACAACCAGAACCCTTCAGATATATTACCTGATGGACAACCAGACCCCTTCAGATATATTACCTGATGGACAACTAGACCCCTTCAGATATATTACCTGATGGACAACCAGACCCCTTCAGATATATTACCTGATGGACAACCAGACCCCTTCAGATATATTACCTGATGGACAACCAGCACTCTTCAGACATGTTACCTGATGAACAACCAGAACTCTTCAGATATATTACCTGATGGACAACCAGAACTCTTCAGATATATTACCTGATGGACAACCAGAACTCTTCAGATATATTACCTGATGGACAACCAGAACTCTTCAGATATATTACCTGATGGACAACCAGAACTCTTCAGGTATATTACCTGATGGACAACCAGCACTCTTCAGACATGTTACCTGATGGACAACCAGACCCCTTCAGATATATTACCTGATGGACAACCAGAACTCTTCAGATATATTACCTGATGGACAACCAGAACTCTTCAGATATTTTACCTGATGGACAACCAGAACTCTTCAGATATATTACCTGATGGACAACCAGAACTCTTCAGATATATTACCTGATGGACAACCAGAACTCTTCAGGTATATTACCTGATGGACAACCAGAACCCTTCAGATATATTACCTGATGGACAACCAGAACTCTTCAGATATATTACCTGATGGACAACCAGACCCCTTCAGATATATTACCTGATGGACAACCAGAACTCTTCAGATATATTACCTGATGGACAACCAGAACTCTTCAGATATATTACCTGATGGACAACCAGAACTCTTCAGATATATTACCTGATGGACAACCAGAACTCTTCAGACATGTTACCTGATGAACAACCATAAGTAGCACTGAGTGGCGATAAATTGTTTTAGAATTACTTCTGCAAGATGACCATTTCTTTGCCAGAAAATAAGTTATTTGGTGCACGTGTGTGTGCATGTTAGCTCGTGTGTGTGTGCGTGTGTTCATGTGTTGTATACAGTAGTATTTATCTTAGTCTTACTTAGATCTGTCACAGACAGATGGCCTTGCTAAAGCCCTGCAGTAGAAACAGTAGTTAGAGGGTTAAAGGATGCTATCTGGTGTAATGAGAGAACCTCTAGTGTGTACTGAAACAGATCGGCCTTGTTTTGTATGTGTGTGTGTGTGTGTGTGTGTGTGTGTGTGTGTGTGTGTGTGTGTGTGTGTGTGTGTGTGTGTGTGTGTGTGTGTGTGTGTGTGTGTGTGTGTGTGTGTGTGTGTGTGTGTCTCCTTCTATCTCCATCCCACACAGCTCATTAGGCAGGAATCCTGTGCTTCATTTGAGAGAGGTGACGGTTGGACAGGCAAACTGGCCACTGTCTGACACATACACACGTACGGGTATCTCACTCTGATCATAGGAAATTGAGACCTGGACACTAACTCTTTGGGGGAAACGGGATGTGTAAAAGATGCGTGTTCTTACCTATTTAAAGGTAGTTGAACCAGGATTGATTTTTGCTAGCATGGACAGATTCTAATTTCACCAACCCTATCTTTTCACTAGTCCCTCCCTCTGACCCCGGCCCTGTTTACACTGATGGTGATCAGTGTTGGCGCTGGAGCGTCTTCTAGAAAGGCACAGTTGAGGCGGGACTGTTGAGTCGTGACTGTTGTAGCGGGACCTAACTAACATATACTATATGTCCGAGACAAAACCTTGAAGAAAAGTTCAAAACAAACCATTCAACTATTGATGTTATAATTTATAGGGCTTTTTCTCAGGACTGTACGGCTGTTCCCTGTGCCAGCCCAGCTCGATCGGCGAGTTCTCTTTTTCTGGCGTATATTTAAGAAACATTCTGATGAGGCTATGTGTCAGAGCAGATGTAATGAAGAAAGCCATCAGAGTCATTAATATGGCTTATCTGATCTGCTGTTGGCTCACTGGCCAAACTAATGTAGGGACATGTCATCAGCATTAAGCAGAGGAGGACTCACATGCACGCGCACGCACACACACACACACACACACACACACACTCATCATGATCATCACCGTTAAGTAATCAGCTCAGAGTGAGACATGCTCAGGAATTCAACCCTACACACACACACCAGATATATAATTCAGATCTCTTAGTGATGAGTATACATATTTAACTGATGTCAGCTCTGCTGGGGGGTTTTAATTGGAGAGAAAGTTTTTATAAAATTAATGTTTTATAAAAATGTGTTTAACAATAAATGTCTTCATTAATTTGATGAAGGTATCTGCTAAAATGAGCTGAGTGGTTTAAGTCTAATGGATGAAGGGTTCTCTCTGGTGTTGTTCTATCCACAGGACAGGGCTTAGAGGTTGATTATCTCTGGTGTTGTTCTATCCACAGGACAGGGCTTAGAGGTTGATTATCTCTGGTGTTGTTCTATCCACAGGACAGGGCTTAGAGGTTGATTATCTCTGGTGTTGTTCTATCCACAGGACAGGGTTTAGAGGTTGATTATCTCTGGTGTTGTTCTATCCACAGGACAGGGCTTAGAGGTTGATTATCTCTGGTGTTGTTCTATCCACAGGACAGGGCTTAGAGGTTGATTATCTCTGGTGTTGTTCTATCCACAGGACAGGGTTTAGAGGTTGATTATCTCTGGTGTTGTTCTATCCACAGGACAGGGTTTAGAGGTTGATTATCTCTGGTGTTGTTCTATCCACAGGACAGGGTTTAGAGGTTGATTATCTCTGGTGTTGTTCTATCCACAGGACAAGTTTAGAGGTTGATTATCTCTGGTGTTGTTCTATCCACAGGACAGGGCTTAGAGGTTGATTATCTCTGGTGTTGTTCTATCCACAGGACAGGGCTTAGAGGTTGATTATCTCTGGTGTTGTTCTATCCACAGGACAGGGCTTAGAGGTTGATTATCTCTGGTGTTGTTCTATCCACAGGACAGGGCTTAGAGGTTGATTATCTCTGGTGTTGTTCTATCCACAGGACAGGTTTAGAGGTTGATTATCTCTGGTGTTGTTCTATCCACAGGACAGGTTTAGAGGTTGATTATCTCTGGTGTTGTTCTATCCACAGGACAGGGTTTAGAGGTTGATTATCTCTGGTGTTGTTCTATCCACAGGACAGGGCATAGAGGTTGATTATCTCTGGTGTTGTTCTATCCACAGGACAGGGCTTAGAGGTTGATTATCTCTGGTGTTGTTCTATCCACAGGACAGGGTTTAGAGGTTGATTATCTCTGGTGTTGTTCTATCCACAGGACAGGTTTAGAGGTTGATTATCTCTGGTGTTGTTCTATCCACAGGACAGGGTTTAGAGGTTGATTATCTCTGGTGTTGTTCTATCCACAGGACAGGGCTTAGAGGTTGATTATCTCTGGTGTTGTTCTATCCACAGGACAGGGTTTAGAGGTTGATTATCTCTGGTGTTGTTCTATCCACAGGACAGGGTTTAGAGGTTGATTATCTCTGGTGTTGTTCTATCCACAGGACAGGGCTTAGAGGTTGATTATCTCTGGTGTTGTTCTATCCACAGGACAGGGTTTAGAGGTTGATTATCTCTGGTGTTGTTCTATCCACAGGACAGGGTTTAGAGGTTGATTATCTCTGGTGTTGTTCTATCCACAGGACAGGGCTTAGAGGTTGATTATCTCTGGTGTTGTTCTATCCACAGGACAGGTTTAGAGGTTGATTATCTCTGGTGTTGTTCTATCCACAGGACAGGGCTTAGAGGTTGATTATCCCTGGTGTTGTTCTATCCACAGGACAGGGTTTAGAGGTTGATTATCTCTGGTGTTGTTCTATCCACAGGACAGGGTTTAGAGGTTGATTATCTCTGGTGTTGTTCTATCCACAGGACAGGGTTTAGAGGTTGATTATCTCTGGTGTTGTTCTATCCACAGGACAGGGTTTAGGGGTAGATTATCTCTGGTGTTGTTCTATCCACAGGACAGGGTTTAGGGGTTGATTATCTCTGGTGTTGTTCTATCCACAGGACAGGGTTTAGGGGTTGATTATCTCTGGTGTTGTTCTATCCACAGGACAGGGTTTATGGGTTGATTATCTCTGGTGTTGTTCTATCCACAGGACAGGGTTTAGAGGTTGATTATCTCTGGTGTTGTTCTATCCACAGGACAGGGTTTAGGGGTTGATTATCTCTGGTGTTGTTCTATCCACAGGACAGGGCTTAGAGGTTGATTATCTCTGCAACAAAGGCTCAATTGGCATGGGATAGCTTGTTTTATTTGTGGTGGATGAGGTGAGTTTCTTTGATCACCAGGTTGAAAAGTGTTATATAAATCCAAGCCATTGATGTTGGTTGTGTCACTGGGCCTGTCTGAATCCCCGTACTTGCGCTCTAAATAATACTCTGATTGGGTATGCAAAAATATCAACTTGAAAAATTTGTATGCTTTAAATGCCAGGATCATACTCATTTTGGCTTTTCATCCAGTACGAATTTGCTGCATGCTATTGTGGAAGAGTAGCATCTGTTAATAAGACCCAGGTGTGTTTGTCAACAGCTGCTGATCATAGAAGGGGATGGGCTGTACCACAATGAACGGATGTCGGAAAAACACCCAATTAAGCATTAGTTGACTTATTCTCTGTGTGAACCCTTGTAGTATGTTGATATTTGTTGCTTACTGCTAACATTTCTACTAAATAATAGGTTGTAAATAGTATGTAGTATGATTAGTACACAGTATGTAACCTAGTTTTAGTAAGTAGTAGGCAAGACAGACTACGTACTGTAGGCCCATCGCACTTAACCTCCATTAACATGGTCGGTGTGAACAGTTACTCCCCCCTCCCCCCAGCCTAGGAACCATCATTTAAACAAATCTGAAATGGACAAAAATACATAATGCAGTTCTGCATGTGGTGTCTACTCTGATCCAGCTAAGGCCTTAGAAGCAACCTTCATATTTCAAAAGGTTAGTGTGTGGATTCCTCTCCTACCCAACCACCTACTCAGTGAGTATGTTTACATGCAGATCAATAATCGGATATTAAACTGATTATGGCAGTAGGCTGAGTATGGTAATAGTCATGTAAACACTTTACTCTGCTTAACTTAATCAGCAAAAGGTCAAAATCAAAGTAAGTAAACGCTGATTAAAACATCTGGTTTTCTGTGCACTCTTTCAAATTATTAATTGGAGAAATAGTTCTCACCTACAGACTTTATATGTCCGAAATCAGAATCAAATAGGCTTCGCAAAAATAACGTTCGCTGTGGTAGAACGTTTATTTTGATTGCCGATTTTCTGCATTTATTGAAGTCCCATCAGTAGTCTGATTTCAGATGTGTCCATGCAAAAAGGATTATAAGGGAAACCGTTCTTCTTGCTAAGCATGTAAACGTTTTAAACAAACTATTATATTAATCTGACTATCCACAAGAATCGTATTATTGTGTGCATGTAACCGTACTCAGTGTGAGGATTTACCAAAACACCTCTCTCAAGGCCTACCTTTCACAACACATTCTATTTTTTTTTGTGTGTGTGTATGATTTTTTGTGTCTTTTTTCCCCGATGAGACCACCATCACTGCCAATACCCCCCTGAAAACATGTGAGTAGAAAAAAACAATCTAAATGTTAAACAGGTTCCCATCTCGTGTGCGTTCACCCCCCCTCCACCTCTCTCTCTCTCCTTTCTCTTCCCTCCTCTTTTTCCCCCTTTCTCTCTCGCTCTCTTTCTCTCTCGTTCTTCATTATCATCCCCTGACACCGGTGGAAACAAAGGATCCGTGTGTAATTTAGTCTTAATCATAACACCGTCCCTTCACAGCCATCCAGCCAGTCAGAGCGAGACCGCACACATCAGCCAGCCAGGAGAGAGATGCTCATGTGAAACCGGTCTCTTTAGGACTGGTAGGTAATTACTGTCATTAGAACACTCCAGAGTGTGTGTGGACGTGCTGTATAATTGATGGTGAATTAATGTGTGGCAGGCAGTGGATATGAGGGATCCTTCAGTGCTCAGAGAGAGGGGTCTGCTGTCATGCCTGGGGTTCTTGGTGCTACAGTGTATGTGTTAGAAACACAGAACCCCAAAACAGGCTCTGCCAGAGTGGGGGGGGGGGGGCAACATTTCTCTGCCCAAAATCTGTTTTTGTATGGGGGGCAATGAGAGAATGTCGAATTTAGTCAGGATAAACATGAATTGCTATTTTGATATGTGAGGCTGAAATGATCTAATAGAAGTTTGGTAATGCTTAGGTTGTTACCAATGTACTGATGTATAAGTGTGATGCACGTGACATCCCAGCAACTTGGAGAAAAAACACTTCATATTGGAGTTGTCCCTGTTGAAATTTGAATATTCATGAGGCTGACATAGCATCTCACTCTCCATTGAATACAGACAGTTGACATCAACACCCCTCATCAAATATTCAAAAAAGTATTGGAATAACGAGATGTATCCCTCAATGCAGAGAGAGGAGTAGGCGGGTGCTTGACAGCCCGCCGTTCTGCTCTGGACGACAAATCCCGGTAACACTTTACTTGACACCCAGCGTCATAACATGTTATGACATGGTCATAACCATGTCATAACAACTGACATGACTTATAATAACTAAAGTCATAATATCTCATAATATGGTCAGAACATTGTCATGACCCATACACCTGTTGTGACATATATTGCATTATTTTATGGATGGTTGTGACACCTACATAAGAGTGTCAACCCTGCCAAGAAGTTTCCTTTCGTTTAAAAGGTCCTTTCTTAGGTACTTTGTTGTACAACAGTATGGTCTACAATAGGTCTAAATATATGTGACAGTGTGGTCTACAACAGTGTGGTCTACAACAGTGTGGTCTACAACAGGTCTAAATATATGTGACAGTGTGGTCTACAACAGGTCTAAATATATGTGACAGTGTGGTCTACAACAGTGTGGTCTACAACAGGTCTAAATATATGTGACAGTGTGGTCTACAATAGGTCTAAATATATGTGACAGTGTGGTCTACAACAGTGTGGTCTACAACAGTGTGGTCTACAACAGGTCTAAATATATGTGACAGTGTGGTCTACAACAGTGTGGTCTACAACAGTGTGGTCTACAACAGTGTGGTCTACAACAGTGTGGTCTACAACAGTGTGGTCTACAACAGGTCTAAATATATGTGACAGTGTGGTCTACAACAGTGTGGTCTACAACAGGTCTAAATATATGTGACAGTGTGGTCTACAACAGTGTGGTCTACAACAGGTCTAAAGATATATGACAGTGTGGTCTATAACAGTGTGGTCTACAACAGGTCTAAAGATATATGACAGTGTGGTCTACAACAGGTCTAAAGATATATGACAGTGTGGTCTATAACAGTGTGGTCTACAACAGGTCTAAATATATATTAGAATATATATTTATTATTCCCTGCAAACCCTACAACCCTTCCCCCAATTGGAGTAAACTAATAAACAATAACACTTAGGCTTCTACCTTCAGTTTATACTTATTATACACATTTTTACAGACACAATCTATTTTACAATAGTAATATTTTGTTTGTTTTTAGTCCTTCCTCTATTTCTGATGTCCATCCAGTTTGATTTCTATTTGTAACTGTGCTATTTCACAACATTTCTGAACCTATATACATTTTACAGACCCCCTTCAGCTCCATTCAACCCCTCCCATCTATCTCTCAACACCATCCAGTCCCACCCTTCAGCTCCATTCAACCCCTCCCATCTATCTCTCAACACCATCCAGTCCCACCCTTCAGCTCCATTCAACCCCTCCCATCTATCTCTCAACACCATCCAGTCCCACCCTTCAGCTCCATTCAACCCCTCCCATCTATCTCTCAACACCATCCAGTCCCACCCTTCAGCTCCATTCAACCCCTCCCATCTATCTCTCAACACCATCCAGTCCCACCCTTCAGCTCCATTCAACCCCTCCCATCTATCTCTCAACACCATCCAGTCCCACCCTTCAGCTCCATTCAACCCCTCCCATCTATCTCTCAACACCATCCAGTCCCACCCTTCAGCTCCATTCAACCCCTCCCATCTATCTCTCAACACCATCCAGTCCCACCCTTCAGCTCCATTCAACCCCTCCCATCTATCTCTCAACACCATCCATTTTGGATATCTATTTGCCATATATTTTTCAACTGCGCTGTGATGCTTCACAAAAGTACTGAACCTTTCTGTTCTCATAGCTTCTACAGATTGTAAATTAAAGATAAATATTTTTGTTAAAATAATTATTGATTGATTGACTATGGTTTTTCAGGTCACCCAGTATTGCTATCTGCAGCGTTAGTTCTAGGAAAATGTTGCAATTCTTCAGCCATTCCTGGACCTGTGACCAAAAACGAGCTACATATAGACAATACCGAAATAAATTATCTAATGACTCTGCCTCCTCACAGCAAAATCTGCAGCGCTGTGAAGATTGTATCCCCCATATATATAACATTCTATTGGTTGCAAAAATGTTGTATAGTAATATAAATTGAAAAATTCAAAGTTTTGAATTTGACGTTGTTTTGCGTGTCAATTCATAAACCATGTGCCATGGAATGGGTACATCGAAAATCTGTTCCCAACTATTTTGCAATTTATATGGCACAGCTGTCCATTTTTGGGTTCTTAAATGAAATTGGTATATGTTTTTATTTATCACACTTTTCTTTAACCATTTATGTTCTTTAATGCAGGGCCGACATACAAGTTCCTTACTTTTTCCCCTTCTACTTGCCTCTTCCATTGTGGTAATGCTGCAATTAGTTGGTTGTAATTTTGGGTAGAGCAGACATTTCTATATGTCTGTTTGCTGCAAGTGGGACATAACTCCACCAGTCCTATTTATATCATTCACAAAAATTATACCTTTTTTAAAAATTTCATCTGAAAAAAAAAAAAAAATTGAAATAAATTAGTATATTTGAGTTTAACCACAATATTTGTTGTATTATTTGTTCTGTCTTTTCAGGTGGATTCAACTGAAACGTTGTTAGGGCAGAGACACAAGCATCGGGTCATTTTATCCATATCTCTGGTTCTGTTAGGGAAGGACAGTGCTGTACACACACACACAAAAGAAGGAGAGGATTTGTAAATAAACTATAACATGTTTAAAAAATGATTTAAGAGAGAAAAACAGGGGACAGGCTTTAAAGCAGAGCAAAACAGGGAGGTGCTAGCTAAGATTGTTCAACATCAGACATTTTGTTTGTGTTGCCAATATGAACACAACCCTGACATTGCTTATCTCGTCCTCCTTCCACAGGTGAAGACATTGGAGGAGGAGAACAACTCATTGACCAATCAGGTGAGGACTTTGGAGGAGAAGTACAGCTCGTTGACCACTCAGCTGCTGAGGTCACAGAGCCGGGGCCAAGACGACGTCCAGCGGCTAGCCAATCAGGAGGAGCGTCTGGTCGTACTGAGGACAGAGTCAGAGACGCTACAGGAGAAGTACAGCAGCAAGGTGCAGGAGGTGAGACAATATTCACCATTTCATTTAACATATTTACTCTATTTAATAATACTGTCCTTCATTGGTGTTGAATATGAGGTGAGCTTCCCCCTTTACGTGTCTAGAAAAAGCGCTATTGAAGTCCAATCAATTATTTGTATAATGAATGATATATTACACAAGTACTATTCACTACTGTATGATAATGACATTACTATCATCAGGATGCAGCAGTTAGAATTGTCATCACTTGATGTTGCTGATACTAAAATATCAACAATACAAGAGAGAGTCATCTGGCTTTTGTAATGCTTATTTATTGGTTAGAGAGGAACATTGGGGTGTTTAACCCCAGAATGGTTCACATCAGAAAGTTTAGTTCATTACAGCATTACATCATGGTGCTGTATTCACACAGGGAAGAGCAGGAAGCCACTGAAGGTGTTGTGGTTATTACTATTATCCCAGAGTCCACGGCCTGCAGAGAGACGCATGTAGACCACATCTCCCTCATCCATCTCTAGAGACAAAGCATTAGATATGTACTCATAATACTGATCATTGGTGTCATTATTAAACATCCGTCTCTTGTCATTGTGGTAAGGGTAAACAGCCATGGCTTTCCCAGTGCGGTTTTCAAAGGCAATGATCTCCTCTCACTGGTGCTGTGATGATACCGGTATCAGAGGAGAAGCAGAGAGTGATCATCACTGTCCATCTCTCAGACACCGTTAGTAATACTGGACTGTAGCCTGATTCAGTGTGTGTTGGATTAGTGTGGTCAGTACTTGTAGTTGTGTTGTAGGCCCTGACAGTGTTGGTGAAGACTTTACTGTAGATCAGTGTGGTGTCAGTATTGAAGGGTCCTACCACTCCTGAACGAGTCAAAGCAGCAGAGAGGCCACTTTTGTCTGTGAACACAGGAAGAAAACACAAGAGTCTAAGGCTTCAGTCTCACACGGTTTACTTGTTTAATTGATATTCATTGTGATTTGTTCTGTAGTACCAAACTATTATTGGAGTGTGTAGCTGTAAGAATATGATGAGAACTTAGTGCCTTCAGAAAGTATACATACCCCTGGACTTATTCCACATTTTGTTGTTACAGCCTGAGTTCAAAATGGATTAAATATATTATATGTTCTAATCCATCTACACACAATACCCCATAATGACAAACGTAAAACATGTTTTTAGAAAATTTAGCAAAAGTATTGAAAATTAACTAGGAAATATCTAATTTCCGTAAGTATTCACAGGTAGGCCTCTAAGAGCTTTGTACACCTGGATTGTACAATATTTGCACATTATATATTTTTTAATTCTTCAAGCTCTGTCAAAATGGTTGTTGATCATTGCTAGACAGCCATTTTTAAATCTTGCCATAGATTTTCAAGCCAATTTAAGTCACAAAACTGTAACTCGGCCACTCAGGAGCATTCAATGTTGTCTTGGTAAGCAACTCCAGTGTATACTTGGCTTTGTGTTTTAGGTTATTGTCCTGCTGGAAGGTGAATGTGTCTCCCAGTGTCTGTTGGACAGCAGACTGAACCAGGTTTTCCTCTAGGACTTTGCCTGTGCTTAGCGCTATTCCTTTTCTTTCTATCTTTAAAAACTCCCTAGTCCTTGCCGATGACAAGCATACCCATAACATGATGCAGCCAGCACCGTGCTTGAAAATATGAAGAGTGGTACTCAGTGATGTGTTGGATTTGCCCCAAACATAATGTTTTGTATTCATCACATGAAGTACATTTCTTTGCCACATTTGTTTGTTTTACTTTCGTGCCTTATTACAAACAGGTTGCATGTTTTGGACTAGTTTTATTCTGTACAGGCTTAATTCTTTTCACTCTGTCATTTAGGTTAGTATTGTGGTGTAACTACAATGTAGTTGATCCATCCTCAGTTTTCTCCTATCACAGCCATTAAACTCTGTAACTGTTTTAAAGCCATCATTGGCCTCATGGTGAAATCCCTGAGCGGTGTCCTTCTTATCCGGCACCTGAGTTAGGAAGGACTGCTGTATATTTTGTAGTGACTGGGTGTATTGATACACCATCCAAAGTGTCATTAATAACTTCACCATGCTCAAAGGGATATTCAATGTCTGTTTTGTTTTTTTACCCATTTACCAATTCTTTGCGAGGCACTGGAAAACCTCCCTGATCTTTGTGTTTGAATTGTATGTGTGTGGTACAGAGATGAGGTAGTCATTCAAAAATCATGTTAAAAGCTATTATTGCACAGTCCATGAAAGTAATTATGTGACTTGTTAAGCACATTTTTACTCCTGAACTTATTTAGGCTTGCCATAACAAAGAGGTTGAATAATTATTGACTCAAGACATTTCAGCTTTCATTCTTTTAAATTAATGAGTATTTTAACAAATTAACATAATACCACTTTGACGTTATGGGGTATTGTGTGTAGGCCAGTATTACAATCTCTCAATTTAATCCATTTTAAATTCAGGCTATAACGCAACAAAATGTGGAAAAAGTCAAGGGGTTTGAATACTTTCTGAAGGCACTGTATGATTTGTAAGAGATTGTCTTATGGTTCTAATCTATTCCATTGATTCTACTTGTCACAGAGTATGTGTGGCCTGTCAGGCTGGGCATGTGTGTACTTTGTGTCATTTTCAGATCAAACTGCACCCAGATTCATTTTGTTCTGTTATTTAGTGTTGACTTTAACTAACCACATAAGATCTGGAAGAAACCATGTAGTCTGACAATAAATGAAAGATGAACAAATCCTAAAGAATTTAGAGATCCCACTATAAAGTATGTGTACGAAGATTTCCAGTGTGAAACTTGTTTTGTAAAGTTTGCATTCTCTGTCTTCAGCTCCTCCACCTCTGTCACGTTGTATAAATGATATGGGGATGTAACCTAAACAAAAGAGCGGGGTCAAACCTCTAATAAATGCACGGGATGAGACCCGCAATAACAAGTGCACAACAATACGAGACCCGTAATAACGAGTACACAATACACACAAGCACAAAAGCCGAAACTACAAAGCACAGGTACTCACAAGACCAACGGACATGGGAACAATAACCCACCAGAACACTGGTGAACAGAGGGCACAATTACTAATCAGGGGGAATGGGAACCAGGCGTGCGTAATGAAACAGTTCAGTGACGCCTAGAGGCCGGTGACGTAAACCTCCGGAGCTGGTGCGCGGAATGAGCAACGGTACTGGGGGAATCCGTGACAACAACCTTCTGACTGGCTGTCACTCTCGCCCCCATGGCTGACAGTTCAGCTGCTTGTCCTGGAATTATCTGTAGATCTTTTACTGTACTGACTTCACAATGAACCAAACAAATGTTAATGTTTCTACATAACGAGGCTTTACCTGTATTGTCTTTCTCCAGCTCCACCTTGTTCTTCTGGAGCTGCTGTTGAGTAGTGGTGATGCTCAGCTCCTCTCTAAGAGTCATCATCTCCTTCTCACTGGCCTTCACTCTGGCCCTCATGGCTGACAGTTCAGCTGCTTGTCCTGGAATTATGGGAACAAAATCTGTTAATATTTGAATGTTCTTACATAGATATGTATGAATTATCTGTTCATTACCTGCGTTCTGTTCCTCTACCTTCAACTTGGTGAGCCTAAGCTCAAATCGTGGCTCTTCTACCATGTCTTCACTGTCCTTCAGTCTGGACTCAATGTTATTCAGTTCAGTCTTGGTGACAGTCAACTCCACTGTCTGTTCCACCACCATGTCTCATCTCCTTCAGCTCAGTCAGGATGTCAGGGGTGGTGGTGGTCTGACCGCTCGTCTGTTTGTGTGTCGTCTCTCTTGCTTCAGTCCCTTGGCTCTCAATCTGAACCTCTCTCACCTTTCTCTCTCCCCCTTCACTGTGACCCTGTTGAGTGATGTCATTCTCTCTGACCCCTCCACTCTCTCCCTGACTCCATGCTGCAGACAGACAGAACAGCAACATCAGCAGACCTACAGCACCACTTATTCTGAAATGATACATCTTTTAGACATGATGTATTCTATAGGCACAATCCCCTTCCTTATATACATGCACAAGTTAGCGAGCCACCGCATGAGAATTTAACATGTGTTTCTGACATAAGTTGTACAACTAAAGCCAAAATATTCTGATAGCGTGAAACACTGGGTGAGCTGACCTCAAGGACATTTCAATCTGACACCTGTGAAAGGCTGAGAACTCAACCTGTTATTCAGTTGAATCTCTGTCTTTATCTCCGTCAAGTCTGTACTGGTGCTGTGAAGCTCTGTTTTTATCTCCGTCAAGTCTGTACTGGTGCTGTGAAGCTCTGTCTTTATCTCCGTCAAGTCTGTACTGGTGCTGTGAAGCTCTGTTTTTATCTCCGTCAAGTCTGTACTGGTGCTGTGAAGCTCTGTCTTCATCTCCGTCAAGTCTTTACTGGTGCTGTGAAGCTATGTTTTTATCTCCGTCAAGTCTGTACTGGTGCTGTGAAGCTCTGTCTTTATCTCCGTCAAGTCTGTACTGGTGCTGTGAAGCTATGTTTTTATCTCCGTCAAGTCTGTACTGGTGCTGTGAAGCTATGTTTTTATCTCCGTCAAGTCTGTACTGGTGCTGTGAAGCTCTGTCTTCATCTCCGTCAAGTCTGTACTGGTGCTGTGAAGCTATGTTTTTATCTCCGTCAAGTCTGTACTGGTGCTGTGAAGCTCTGTCTTTATCTCCGTCAAGTCTGTACTGGTGCTGTGAAGCTATGTTTTTATCTCCGTCAAGTCTGTACTGGTGCTGTGAAGCTCTGTCTTCATCTCCGTCAAGTCTGTACTGGTGCTGTGAAGCTATGTTTTTATCTCCGTCAAGTCTGTACTGGTGCTGTGAAGCTCTGTCTTTATCTCCGTCAAGTCTGTACTGGTGCTGTGAAGCTATGTATTCCCAAGCACATTTGAGTTGTCTGTGGGGTGTCATGTATAAGGGTCATATCTCTGTATGCGTTAGAATTACGTTAAGGGTTAGGGTTAGGAGCTAGGGTTAGGGTTAGGATTAAGGTTAGGATTTTGGGCTAAGGTTAGGGTAAGAGTATGGGTTAGGGAAAATAGGATTTTGAATGGGACTGAATTGTGTGTCCCCACAAGGTTAGCTGTACAAGGCTGTGTGTGTGTGTTATAGCTGGACACACTGCGGTTGGAGGTGGAGGAGGCGTATTCTGACAACGCGCACCTCCGCCAGGAGAGCCAGGTGGTCATGGCCAACGTCAACCGCTGGGTCAAAGAGCAGAGGTGGGTAGGACACCAACACATAGCAGATACATAGTAGGAAACACCCACACACACTCTCTGATTGCCAGCCCAGTATGATGCATCTCTCTCTGTGTGTGTCAGGGTTGCCAGTGAGAGTCTAGCTGCTAAGATCAGAGGTCAGAACAAGGTGCTGCTCATCATCAGTGATGAGAAACAGTGAGTACATCATTCACATACTGTATACTGCGTACCGTACTTATCATTATACTGTCTATCTTGCCATTATATACACTACCGGTCATAGGTACCCATTCAAGGGTTTTTCTTTATTTTTACTATTTTATACATTGTAGAATAATAGTGAAGACATCAAAACTATGAAATAACACATATGGAATCATGTAGTAACCAAAGAAGTGTTAAACAAATCCAAATACATTTTATATTTGAGATTCTTCAAATAGCCACCCCTTGCCTTGATGACAGCTTTGCACACTCTTGGCTTTCTCTCAACCAGCTTCATAAGGTAGTGAGATGGAATGCATTTCTATGAACAGGTGTGCCTTGTTAATTTGTGGAATTTCTTTACTTCTTAATGCATTTGAGCCAATCAGTTGTGTTGTGACAAGGTAGGGGCGGTATTCAGAAGATAGCCCTATTTGGTAAAATGCCAAGTCCATATTATGGCAAGAACAGCTCAAATAAGCAAAGAGAATGGAGAGTCCATCATTACATTAAGTCATGAAGGTCAGTCAATACGGAACTTTGAAAGTTTCTTCAATTGCTGTCGCAAAAACCATCAAACGCTATGATGAAACTGGCTCTCATGAGGACCGTCACAGGAAAGGAAGACCCAGAGTTACCTCTACTGCAGAAGATAACTTCATTAGATTTACCAGCCTCAGAAATTGCAGCCCAAATAAATGCTTCATGTAACCGACACATTTCAACATCAACTGTTCAGAGGAGACTGTGTGAACCAGGCCTTCATGGTTGAATTGCTGAAAAGAAACCACTACTGAAGGACACCAACAAGAAGAAAAGACTTGCTTGGGCCAAGAAACTCGTGCAATGGACATTAGACCAGTGGAAATTTGGTCTGGAGTCCAAATTTGAGACTCGTTATGGGTGAACGGATGATCTCCGCATGTGTATTTCCCACCATAAAGCATGGAGGAGGTGGTGTGATGGTGTGGGGGTGCTTTGCTGGTGACACTGTCTGTGATTTATTTCGAATTCACATTTAACCAGCATGGCTACCACAGCATTCTGCAGCGATACACCATCCCATCTGGTTTGGGCTTACTGGGACTATACATTTTTTTTCAAAATGACACTGACCCAACACACCTCTCAGCTGTGTAAGGGCTATTTTACCAAGAATGAGAGTGATGGAGTGCTGCATCAGATGACCAGGCCTCTACAATCACCCAAAATCAAGCAAATTGAGATGGTTTGGGATGAGTCAGACCGGAGAGTGAAGGAAAAGCAGCCAACAAGTTCTCAGCATATGTGGGAACTCCTTCAAGACTGTTGGAAAAGCATTCCAGGTGAAGCTGGTTGAGAGAATGCCAAGAGTGTGCAAAGATGTCATCAAGGCAAAGGGTGGCTATTTGAAGAATCTCAAATATAAAATATATTTAGATTTGTTTAAGTTTTTTTGTTACTACATGTGTTATTTCATAGTTTGTCTTCACTATTATTCTACAATATAGAAAATATAGAAAAACCCTTGAATGAGTAGGTGTTCTTAAACTTTTGGCCGGTAGTGTATCATTATTCTGTCTCTTATCCTTGTATATCATTGTACTGTCTAGCTTATCATTATACAGTGCATTCGGGAAGTATTCAGACCTCTTGACTTTTTCCGCGTTTTGTTATGTTACAGCCTTATTCTAAAATGGAATCAATCAAATCAATCTACACTCAATACCACATCATGAAAAAGAGAAGACAGGTTTTTAGAACTTTTTGCAAATGTATAAAAAAATAAATAAATAGAAATACCTTATTTACATAAGTATTCAGACCCTTTGCTATGAGCTCAGGTGCATCCTGTTTCCATTGATCATCCTTGAGAGATGTTTCTACAACTTGATTGGAGTCCACCTGTGGTAAATTCAATTGATTGGACATGATTTAGAAAGGTACACACCTGTCTATATGTCCTCCATCATTCTTAAATGGAAGAAGATTGGAACCACCGAGACTCTTCCTAGAGCTGGCTGCCTGGCCAAACTGAGCAATCGGGGGAGAAGGGCCTTAGTTAGGGAGGTGACCAAGAACCCAATTGTCACTCTGATAGAGCTCCGGAGTTTCTCTGTGGAGATGGGGGAACCTTCCTGAAGGACAACCATCTCTGCAGGACTCCACCAATCAGGCCTTTATGGTAGAGTGGCCAGACAGAAGCCACTCCTCAGTAAAAGGCACATGACAGCCAGTTGGAGTTTGCCAAAAGGCACCTAAAGGACTCAGATCATGAGAAACAAGATTATCTGGTCTGATGAAACCAAGATTGACCTCTTTAGCCTGAATGCCAAGCGTCACGTCTGGAGGAAACCTGGCACCATCCCTACGGTGAAGCATGGTGGTGGCAGCATCATGCTGCAGGGATGTTTCTCAGCGGCAGGGACTGGGAGACTAGTCAGGATCGAGGGAAAGATGAATGGAGCATAGTACAGAGAGATCCTTAATGAAAACATGCTCCAGAGCACTCAGGACCTCAGACTGAGGTGAAAGTTCACCTTCCAACAGGACAACGACCTAAGCACACAGCCAAGACAACGCAGGAGTGGCTTCGGGACAAGTCTCTGAATGTCCTTGAGTGGCCCAGCCAGAGCCCAGACTTGAACCACATCGAACATCTCTGGACAGACCAGAAAATAGCTGTGCAGTGACGCTCCCCTCCAAACTGATATAGCTTGAGAGGATCTGCAGAAAAGAATGGGGGAAACTCCCCAAATACAGGTGTGCCAAGAGTGTAGCATCATACCCAAGAAGACTGGAGGCTGTAATTGATGCTAATGGTGTTTCAACAGAGTACTGAGTAAAGGGCCTGAATACTTATGGACATTTATAAAAACATCTGAAACCTGTTTTTGCTTCGTCATTATGAGGTATTGTGTGTAGATTGATAAGGGAAAACAAATAATTTAATCAATTTTAGAATAAGGCTGTAATGTAACAAAATGTGGAAAAAGTCAACGGGTCTGAATATTTTCGGAATGCACTGTATATCATTATATATCATTATACTTTCTATCTTAGACAATATGAGATATAATGATAAAATAGACAGTATAATGAGATATAATGATATCTAATCATTATATATCATTGTACTGTCTATCTTATCATTATGTATCATTGTACTCTCTATCTTATCATTAAGTATAGAGAGATTGATTTAAATGTGGAAGACACGTTTCAGTTGAATGCATTCAGTTGTACAACTGATTAGGTATCCCCCTTTCCCTTTATACTGTCTATCTTCTCATTATGTATCATTGTACTGTCTATATCTTATCATTATATACAGTTGAAGTCACAAGTTTACATACACCTCAGCCAAATACATTTCAACTCAGTTTTTCACAGTTCCTGACATGTAATCCTAGTAAAAAGTCTCAGTCTTAGGTCAGTTAGGATCACCACTTTATTTTAAGTAGTAGTAGAGAAAATGATTTCTTTCAGCTTTTATTTCTTTCATCACATTCCCAGTGGGTCAGAAGTTTACATATACTAATTGAGTGTTTGGTAGCATTACCTTTAAATTGTTTAACTTGGGTCAAACGTTTCAGGTTGCCTTCCACAAGCTTCCCACAATAAGTTGGGTGAATTTTGGCCCATTCCTCCTGACAGAGCTAGTGTAAATGAGTCAGGTTTGTAGGCCTCCTTGCTCGCACAAGCTTTTTCAGTTCTGCCCACAAATTTTCTATAGGATTGAGGTCAGGGCTTTATGATGGCCACTTCAGTATCTTGACTTTGTTGTGCTAAAGCCATTTTGCCACAACGACCAAGTTTTAACTTCCTGAACGATGTCTTGAGATGTTGCTTCAATATATCCACATATTTTTCCTTCCTCATGAAGCCATCTATTTTGTGAAGTGCACCAGTCCCTCCCGCAGCAAAGCAGACTTGTGGAGGTCTACATTTTTTTTCTGAGGTCTTGGCTGATTTATTTTGATTTTCCCATGATGTCAAGCAAAGTTTGAAGGAAGGCCTTGAAATACATCCACAGGTACACCTCCAATTGACTCAAATGATGTCAATTGTTGGGCACAATGCACAGTTTGACTACAAGCTACTGATATTACCTGGGGTTGTTTGGCATTCAAAATGACACATGCTTAGTTCGACACTGAAAGACAGGACACATCAGTTGTCACAAAATATGAGGTATTTTCAGAAGGTAGAATAAAACATTTAAAAATAAATGTGTAACCGGCAATTCGTAACGTTTAAATAGGATGTTCTGACAAATGCATGCTACATTTGGTTTGGGGTCTGCTGACCAATGCACTAGTATCTTAAACATTTGAACCAGGGACCGATGCGTATCGCAGAATTGTTACATCCCTAGGAATCAGGTGTGTTAATGTTAGTGCTAGGGCAAATACAAAACTGTGCACCCCCTAGGGTCCCCAGGACTAGGATGGAGAAACACTGACATAAAGCCCCTTAACAAGGTATGGACTCCCTTACCAGAAACACATGATGTACACGTATTACATATGTGTGTGTTTGTGTGTCCTTGAGAGTGTGTGTGTTGTCCCTGAGCGGCGGATTTGTTTACTAAAGATGACTGGATGTTCTGAGACAGGAAACTCAGCTCAGCTAAACGCTGCACCTGCTAACTAGGTCACCTTTCCCACCAGGGGGGAATGTGTGATCACAGCAGGTGTTGGTGTGGGTGTGGGTGTGTGTGTGCGTTCGTAGGTGTGTGTGTTACACACTCCTCTCTGATTCAGAATCTCAGAAAAAGACACACACCTGACACACACACATTACTTCCTGCCCGCCGTCAGCAAACACACACACACACACTGACACTGTTCTTCAGAGATCAAAGTGGTCTTCCCGTCATCCATCATTCCACCCCCTGTAGCTCCATACCGCCGTCATGCTGAGAATGTCTCTCCTTCTTCCTGTGTGTGTCTTTCTGTCCTCTATCCTTCTGTCCTCTCTAGCCTTTTCCTTCTGTAATTTCTATCCTTCTGTCCTCTATCCTTCTATCCTCTGTCCTTCTGTCCTTCCATCCTCTATCCTTCTATCCTCTCAGTCCTTCCATCCTCTCTATCCTTCTATCCTCTCTATCCTTCTATCCTCTCAGTCCTTCCGTCCTCTCTATCCTTCTATCCTCTCTATCCTTCTATCCTCTCTATCCTTCTATCCTATCAGTCCTTCCTTCCTCTCTATCCTTCTATCCTCTGTCCTTCCGTCCTCTCTATCCTTCTATCCTCTCAGTCCTTCCGTCCTCTCTATCCTTCTATCCTCTCAGTCCTTCCGTCCTCTCTATCCTTCTATCCTCTCAGTCCTTCTATCCTCTCTATCCTTCTATCCTCTCAGTCCTTCCGTCCTCTCTATCCTTCTATCCTCTCAGCCCTTCCGTCCTCTCTACCCTTCTGTACTTATATCCTTCTGTAATCTCTATCCACTCTGTCCATCTGTGCTTCTGTCCTTTCTATCCTTCTGTCCTCTCTATCCTTCTGTCCTCTCTAGTCTTCTGTCCTCTCTATCATTAATTTTATCCATCTGTCATCTCTATCCTTTTATCCTTCTGTCATCTCTATCCTTTCTGTCCTCTCTGTCCTTCTGTCCTCTCTATCCTTGTATCCTTCTAATATCTATCCTGCTGTCCTCTCTAGCCTTATGTTCTCTCTAGCCTTTTATCCTTCTGTCCTCTCTAGCCTTCTGTCCTCTCTAGCCTTTTATCCTTCTGTCTTCTCTAGCCTTTTATCCTTCTGTCATCTCTATCCTTTCTGTCCTCTCTGTCCTTCTGTCCTCTCTATCCTTGTATCCTTCTGTAATATCTATCCTGCTGTCCTCTCTAGCCTTATGTTCTGTCTAGCCTTTTATCCTTCTGTCCTCTCTAGCCTTTTGTCCTCTCTAGCCTTTTATCCTTCTGTCCTCTCTAGCCTTTTATCCTTCTGTCTTCTCTAGCCTTATGTCCTCTCTAGCATTTTATCCTTCTGTCCTCTCTAGCTTTCTGTCCTCTCTAGCCTTCCTTCTCATCTAGCCTTTTATCCTTCTGTAATCTCTATCCTTTTATCCTTCTGTAATCTCTATCCTTTTATCCTGCTGTCCTCTCTATCCTTTTATCCTTCTGTCCTCTCTATCCTTTTATTCTTCTGTCCTCTCTAGCCTTCTGTCCTCTCTAGCCTTCCTTCTCATCTAGCCTTTTATCCTTCTGTCCTCGCTATCCTTTTATTCTTCTGTAATCTCTATCCTTTTATCCTTCTGTCCTCTCTAGCCTTTTATCCATCTGTCCTCTCTATCATTTTATCATTCTGTCCTCTCTATCCTTTTATCCTTCTGTAATCTCTAGCCTTATATCCTTCTGTAATCTCTATCATTTTATCCTTCTGTCCTCTCTATCCTTTTATCCTTCTGTCCTCTCTATCATTTTATCCTTCTGTCCTCTCTATCCTTTTATCCTTCTGTCCTCTCTATCCTTTTATCCTTCTGTAATCTCTAGCCTTTTATCCTTCTGTCCTCTCTATCCTTTTATCCTTCTGTAATCTATATCCTTTTATCCTTCTGTAATCTCTATCCTTTTATCCTTCTGTAATCTCTATCCTTTTATCCTTCTGTCCTCTCTATCCTTTTATCCTTCTGTCCTCTCTATCCTTCTGTTATCTGTCCTCTCTATTCTTCTATCCTTCTGTAATCTCTCTCCTGTCCTCTCTCTCCTTCTATTCTCTCTAGCCTTATGTCCTCTCTAGACTTCTGTCCTCTCTATCCTCTGTCCTCTGTAGCCTTGTATCCTTCTGTCATCTCTGTCCTTCTGTCCTCTATCCTTTTGTCCTCTCTATCCTTTTATCCTTCTGTCCTCTCTATCCTTCTGTCCTCTCACTATGTCTTGTCTGTCTGTCCCTCTGTCTGGGTCAGCGTGTTCGCCTGCCATTCCACCTAAATGACATCATTAAAGCCAGACAGTGGTTTGAGTGCACTGTGTTCCTCTCTCCATCTCCTTCATTTATGTTGCCTTTCTCTGTCTCTCTCCTCTCATCCAAAAATCTATATGGATTGCTTTTCTCTCTCTCTCTCTCTCTCTCTCTCTCTCTCTCTCTCTCTCTCTCTCTCTCTCTCTCTCTCTCTCTCTCTCTCTCTCTCTGTTTCTGTGTCTCTATTTTTCTCTCTCAGACATCTTCAGGAGGCTAACAGGGCCCTAGAGGAGGAGCTGAGGAAATTGGGAGATGAGGGGGAGGAGAAGGAGAGAGAGATGGAACGCTTAAAGGTAAATGAGAGGAAGAAGAGAGAGATCTTCTAGACTGAGAAAGAGGGAGAAAAAAGAACGAGGAAAGAAAGATGTAGAATTTCTGTAGTTGACATATGCACAGTTGTTTGTGTATAATATTTTGTACCCCGCCCCCACTCTTCTAAATGTGTCTGTCTCTTTTATAAGCCTTTGCTCTAACCACACATGCCATTTAGTCTCTGTAATATGTCATATTTCCAAATACTTTGATCAGACAATGGTAACAGCAACAGAGTCCTATCACTCTTGTCTGATATGTCAGCAGTGCCTGAGGCATACAGCCACCAAAAACCTGCCTCAAAACTAATGACTGTAACTCAATCAGAATAACACCAGTGATTAGTATAGAATATTGTAGAATAGAACAAAACTCTACATGGACGTGGCTCCGATAAGACTATCGTCGGCTTAGATTAATATTTAGCTTGTCATTTTTTCCGTAGGCCCAGGTTCAAGACCGGGGTCAACAGCAGGAGGAGTAAGTACTAACTGTCTGTGTGTCTGTTCTCTGTCTGGACACGGTGTGTGTGAGTGTGTGTGGTCATACATGTGTGTACGTATACTCCCAATCAGTCGCCATAGTAGTCTTGATCACATCCAGACACAGGTGTTTCATACACTCAGGCTGCTTCTTCCCCAGCAGCTGTTAATTATGTTATTACCAATGAAAAGTTGTGAATGGGATAATGACATTAGGGGGAGGGGGTGTACTGCCAATTAAAACACCCTCAGGCGATGCCACCTGTGTCTGTGTGTGACGTGACCTACCCACACACACACACTGAATAACTAAATCATGCTGAGTCTTTAACAATGATAAGTCTCTGACCAGAGTCCTCATTGTTGTCAGATTAAGTTTCATCTGTAGTGGAGAGGTTCATCTATTAGTTTCATTAAGAGGATGAAAGAATGATGGACAGAAGGGATGGTTGTGGGGGGGCAATAGAGGTACCTGCCTGAAGCAATCCTCCCCAAACCTACACACACACACTACCAATCACCCCCCACTTGACCTCTTGGGTCCCCCTTGTTAACGATGCATCCCTCCACCACGCCCCCTCCTCGTCCTCTAACGAACCAACAGGCTTTATTTCCAAACTGATCTAATTTGTTTGGACTCCTATTGGTTTCAAACACAGTTCAAAGCTGTCAGTCATTTTAATGATATTATTAAGGGCCCTGACAGAAAGGTGAATCACATCTCTTTGTCTTTCTGAATAATTGCTCCAGAGGCCCAGAGAAGAGATTCATATAGATGTGGGTTTTGATGGGATGAATATATTAATGTAGACTGAGATAAGATGCAGTGAATGAAGCTGTCTTCTATTGTCTCTTATTATGGGAAAACCCCTTCGTGTCATTATTACAATTTCCCCGTAGCATATATGAATCGAAATACTTGCTATATGAGAAGTGATATTTGCATGGCTGTCATATACCTATTGGCCTACACATGATTAGGATCATGCATTATGAAGGAGGTCTCTAGGGATACGGTGGTATAATCATGACAGTGATCAACCTAGTGAGGAGTCAGTTATTAGAAATATTTTCTGAAATCCCTCTAATCGTTGGTTATTCCATGATGATTACAAAGCTTACTATATACACAGCCTCTATACGCTGTGTAATATGGGCTACATAGTACAATATACTTTTACCAGGATTATAAAGTTCATTCATTAAGCTGTATGTTTATTGATTTGACAGAAAATGAGGGGAGAAGAGGAAGCATGAAGAGGGGTGAGGAGAGGAGGAGGGGTGAGGAGGGGTGAGGAGAGGAGGAGGGGGTGAGGAGAGGAGGAGTGAGAAGGGACGAGAGGCGAGGATATTTGTACATTTTAGTCATTTAGCAGATGCTCTTTTCCAGAGTGACTTACAGTTAGTGTATTCATCTTAAGATAACTAGGTGGGACATCCATATACCACAGGAATAGAAAGTCAGAGTCAGAGCTAGTGGGGGGGGGGGGGGGGGGGGGGGGGGGTCTTTAAGATGATGATTGAAGATGATGAATAACCCAATATCCATGCAGATGTGTGCTATTCTGTGACAAAACATATTAGTTATTCACGTACAGGTTTATCACAGGTAATACGTGTCCCATATAGGTATTTAAAACAGCTGGACTTCCATATAACCCTGGAGAAGGTACAGTAGGGTTCCCGTATGCAGATGTTATTCTCTAATGAAGGAGGGGGGGGGGGGGGGGGGGGGGTCTTTAAGATGATGATTGAAGAGGCGGGGTTTCAGATGTTTATGGAAGATTGGCAGGGACTCTGCTGTCCTAGCTTCAGGAAGAAACTGGTTCCACTATTGGGGTGCCAGGACAGAGAAGTGCTTGGACTGGGCTGAGCGGAAGCTGCCCTCCCGTAGGGGTGGAAGGGCCAAGAGACCTGAGGTGGCAGACCGGAGTGCTCGGGTTGGGGTGTAGGGTTTGAGCCTGAAGGAAGAGAGGGGAAGTTCCTATTGCTGCTCCGCAGGCAAGCACCATGGTCTTGTAGTGGAAGCAAGCTTTGACTGGAAGCCAGTGGAGTGTGCAGAGGAGCCAGGTAACATGAGAGAACTTGGGAAGGTTGAAAACCAGGTGGGCTGCAGTAGTCTGGGTAAGTGTCAGGGGTTTGATGGCACAACCGGGGAGCAAAGCCAACAGCGAGTTGAAGTAGTCCGGACGGGAGAGGACGAGTGGAGTGCCTGGATTAGGACCTGCACCCGCTTCCTGTGTGAGGTAGGGTCGTACTCTACGAATGTTGTAGAGCATGAACCTGCAGGAGCGGGTCACTGCTTTGATGTTTGCAGAGAATGACAAGGGTCACGCCAAGGTTCTTTGCACTCTGGGAGGGGAACACTGGAGTTGTCAACCGTGATGGAGGTATTTGAGCAGGCAGGCCTTCCCCGGGAGGAAGAGCAATTCCGTCTTGTTGAGCTTGAGGTGGTGGGCCGACATTCCTCACTTGCTGATGGAGCCGAGTGTCTCGGTGTATAGCGAGAAGAGGGCCTAGAACCGAGCCCTGGGGGACACGGGTAGTGATAGTATGTGGTGCAGACTCAGATCCTCTCCACTTCACCTGGTAGGAGTGGCCTGCCAGGTAGGATGCAATCCAAGAGTGTGCAGAGCCTAAGATGCCCAGCCCTGAGAGGAGGATCTGATGGTTCATGGTGTCGAAGGCAGCGGATAGATCTAGGAGGATGAGAACAGAAGAGAGTCAGCTTTTGCAATGTCCTTGACAGAGAGGAACAGTCTCGGTTGAGTGACCCATCTTGAAGCCTGACTGGTTAGGGTCAAGATGATCGTTCTGAGAAAGATAATGAGAAAGTTGATCAGAGACTGCACGCTCGAGTGTTTTGGAAAGAAAAGAAAGGGATACAGGTCTATAGTTTTTTACGTCAGATGAGTCGAAGGTTGGTTTCTTGAGTGGAGCAACTCGGGCCATTTTGAAGTCAGAGGGGATGCAGCCAGTGGTCAGGGATGAGTTGGTGAGGCAAGTGAGGAATGGGAGAAGGTCTCCAGAGATGGTGTGGAGAAGGCAGAAGGGGATGGTGTCGAGCAGGCAGGTTGTCGGGCAGCCAGACCTCACTAGTCGCAGGATGTCATCTGGAGAGAGAAGGGAGAAAGAAGTCAAGACGTAGGGTACTTCTGTGTGAGTGAGACCAGTGGTCTCAATGGTCTGAGTGAATGAGTAGCATATGTCATGGCTGAGTTGACAAAGTTGTCCGCAGAGAGGGAAGGGGTAGAGGATTAAGGAGGGAGAAAGTGGAAAAGAGTTTCCTAGGGCTAGAGGCATACGCTTGAAATTTAATGGTAGAAAGTGGGAGGGAGAGAGAGGGAGGGAGAGAGAGATGGGAAGATGATGGGAAGAGATTGGAAGATGAGAGAGAGAGGGAGAGTAGGGAGTGAAAGGTTGATAGGTCCTCCGGAAGTTTAGTTTTCCTCCATTTTCGCTCAACTGCTCGCAGCCCTCTTCTGTATGCTCGCAATGAGTCACTCAGCCACAGAGCAAGAGGGGAGGGCCGACCCGGCCGGGAGGAAAGGGGACAGTGCGAGTTATCGGATACGGAAAGGGAGGAGTGGCAGAATCAGGAGACAGGAGGGAGAAGGATTTAGCAGAAGGGAGAGATTACAGGATAGAATAGGAGAGTAGTGGGAGAGAGAGAGAGAGAGAGCAAAGATTGCGACGGCGCATGACTGTCTGCATAGGGGCCGAGTAACTAGGATTGGAGGAAAGGGAGACAGAAAAGTAAAGTAGTGATCAGAGACCTGGAGGGGGGTTGCAGTGAGATTAGTAGTAAGCAGCCTCTAGTAACGATGAGGCCAAGTGCATTGCCTGCCTTGTGAGTGGGAGGGGATTGGGAAAGGGTGAGAAGTGGAAAGAAATTAATCGAAGGCAGACGTCGGGAGGTTGAAGTCGCCAAGTACTAAGAGCGGTGAGCATCGTCAGGAAATGAGCTTATCAAGGTGTCCAACTAATTGAGGAACTCTCCAAGGGCACCTGGTGGGCATACTGTTAATCTTGAGTGGACAAGTGACAGTATGGAATTCAAATGAGGAGAAACAGGTAAGAGAGGGTGAAAATAGAAAATCTCCACTTAGGACAAATGAGTAGACCTGTGCCATCACTATGACAACCAGATGCTCTCAGACCATGAGAGAAAACATATTCAGATGAAGAAACAGCAGCTGGAGTAGCAGTGTTCTCTGAGGGGATCCATGTCTCTGTCAGGGCAGTAAAGTCAAGGGACTGAAGTGCAGCATAGGGTGAGATGAACTCCCAAAGCATGCAGAGACCTGGAATTCCAGATGGGTTGTGTGCGCAGGGTACACTAAATTAGAAGGGCTGCAGCCAAGGGGTGGGGAGCGTCTGTAAAGCCTACAGGGAGAGGTGTGGACAGGTATAGAAAACACACACAGTTGACAAAGCTACAAAAGAGCAAAATGAGAATCTGTAAACAACTAGGTAAGATAGTGAGAGAGTGGTGTGAAGCCTTCCTCTCTTTCGGCGGACCAGTCTTTGTATCAGTGACGGTCTTAGTTTTGCAACATGACCGCCGCTTTTAGCTGCCGCTGAGAATCAAGGGGAGACTGAAGAACTAACGTTAATAGCTAATTAACTAGTAAAGGTAGAGAGAACACTTCCCTGTACTAATTGCTGATTGCCTGGAGAAGTGAAACCACTCCTCCCCCAATACAGCCACTGATTACCAAAACAAGTTGCTCTGCACCTTGATCCTGGTTGATGTGTCAACAACTATCTGCAAATGATGAGCAGTCAGCAGTTCACACACCAAGTAGACTACTGGGAAGACAGGCCGCACTTAAAGTAGGTGACCCTAGCTAGCAAAAATACAGTACCAGACAACAACAGATAAAGAGACAAAAAATTCCTACTTATCACACCTGGAGATATCAGGAGTCCTCTAGCTATAGAATGAAGCATGCAGGATATGAAGGATATGAGAAAAGCAAGGAGACTAAAACCCCTGAAAGCTCTTCTTCAGTCTAAAAGGGCAAGAGAGAAGATGAGAGGAAAGGCCTTAAATATATATTTCTCTCTCTCCCACTCTTTCTCGCTATCTGGCTTTGTCTCTCTCCCTCTGGCTCTCTCTCTCTGTCTCTGTCTCTCATTCTGTGTTACAGAGCTTCTCCCTCCAGCTGCACTGAAACAGCTAGGAGCACTTGTGTCACATCTGTCTGTCAGCTCCAGTCTCTCAGCGGAGCCAGAAGGTCGTTAAATTACCACCAATACCATCATGTTCTTAATTAGCACCACAGTCATTCCAGAAGAGGATTAGAGGGAGGGAGGAAGAGGAGAAGGGATAGAGTGGTGGAGAGATACAGAGAGTGAGCAGGAAAGATAACTAGATATGACACAGAGAGCAAGAAAGAGTGATGAATGAAAGAGCCAGAAAGCGAGAGAGAGAGAGAGAGAGAGAGAGAAGAACGGGGGGAGAGAGAGAAGAACGAGGGGAGAGGGACGGGAGAGAGAGAGTGGGACGGGAGAGAGAGAGGGGGACGGGAGAGAGCGAGCGAGATGGGAGAGAGAGAAGGACGGGGAGAGAGAGGGAGAGCGAACTCGTTAGTGTTTGTTCTGTGGCGATGTCAGCTTGTCTCCAACACTAATGACTGTAATTATACACACACTGATTGGGTTAGGCCTATAATTACACATTCACACACATATACAAACACACACACTCTGACACACACAGTGACACTTACACACACAAACAAATACACATAAGTGTATACAGGCCCAGTGCCAAACACACAGCAACCAAGCGTGTTCCACTGGTTTAAGTGTGTGAACATAAATCTATCAGCCTCTGTGTTGATGAGATGTTTTACAGCCTGATGAAGGCTCTGGTTAAAACCAAAACAACATGTTGGGAAACATGGAGATAAAAGAGGGTTTCTGTGGACATTGTTCAACTCTATATCTCTCTATATGTATTCCAATAGCTTTATTTATATTTCTGATAACACAAACAGCTTATTAATCACACGTAACAAATCCCATGATATGCATGGATGTTAACCATTATGAATAACCCAATATCCATGCAGATGTGTGCTATTCTGTGACAAAACATATTAGTTATTCACGTACAGGTTTATCACAGGTAATACGTGTCCCATATAGGTATTTAAAACAGCTGGACTTCCATATAACCCTGGAGAAGGTACAGTAGGGTTCCGTATGCAGATGTTATTCTCTAATGAAGGACACCTATTGTTGTTTTAAGTTTAAGTCATTATTGTCCTCTATGTACCCGTGTCTCGACCCCACTGAGCTGTTTAATATTGGTTGAGATAAAGCAGGTCGATGTGGTTCATGAGACTACATTTCAGAGACGTATCGCTGTGACTTCTGATCTATGTTCATCTTCATAATGGGCTCCTAGCATCTTGGCTTCTTCTTTAAGTTGTTGCTAATAGGGGGTGCGTGTGTTTGTGTGCGTGTGTGTGTGTGTGTGTGTGCGTGCGTGTGTGCTCACTCGCACGCGTGCGTATGGAGATTGTTATTCGTTAGCAATATGATGACTACGTTAAACAAGTCAAGCATGATCCCCTGCCTTTTCATTCACTGCTCTTTATCAACATGAGATACAAGACCCTTAGTTCCTCTTGACAAGAAAATGAAGATTGGGGTCCTTTGCAGTAGTCTAATAGGCTAAGGAGTCTTGGCTTGACGAGAGGGCTAGTAAAGGTATTTACAAGGCTTGCATGCTAATGTTACTACCCTCCTAACTGGACCCATCGGTGCATGAAAGCCACAGCACAGGACTGGGAGAGTACTGACACACACACACACACACACACACACAAAGTCAGTACAGGCAACCATTATTTTACTGTACGTCGTTCATTTAATGGACATTCCTCACTCACTCAGTCTCCGAGGATCTTGAGATATCAGAGGGAACATTTGTTTGTAATTTCCCAAAAATGTAAATAAATTGTTAAATGTCTTATATATGATTTAATGAATTCTGGAATCCATTTAGCTCCGTCCTCCATCTATGTTCAGAACATATTTTGATGTGCTTTATCAAGATGTTTGCCAATTTGTTGTTCTTTGCCCTGAATTTGTAAAGCAAAATACATTTGATGAACATATTTTGTTAGACAAGTGCACATGTTTATCATTGAAATATCAGCTTTATGCTTTTCAACTCTGTTATGGAGAAAACGGAGGTCAGACAACAAAATTGTCTGTATTATATATCATATTTATAATGTAGATAGAAATAGTATATAATAGTATATTTATAATAGATAGAATCTTCATCATTATCATCGCTATCAACTTCTTCTTTGTCATCATTAGACGGTGTGTAACAATGTTCTTTCCTCTGTGTGCTCGTGTGCGTGTGTGTGTGTGTGTGTGTGTGTGTGTGTGTGTGTGTGCGCTCGCGTGCGTGCGTGCGTGCGTGTGTGCGTGCCTGCGTGCAGGGAGAGGGAGAGCTTTGTGACCACCAACCTGAGTCGGATCCAGTACATGCAGGTCAGACTGAGAAGCAACCTGGAGGCTATAGGCTTGCTCAACAAACAGGTAAGAACACACACACACACACATACTAGGTCCATCTGGCCCAACACAGACTCACACACACAGACCAGCCCACCTGCTGTGTAGTTCAGACTGAAGAAGAAGCCTTAAAGCGTCTGACATCAAACACACACACATCCATTTCCTCTGAAGGAGGGAGGAAAGAGAGAACCAAATTCATCAGTAGATAACGGTGACGTTTCTTCATCACTAAATGATTCTCTTTCATACCAGAGAGAGAAGTATCAATATGGTGTTGTAGCCCATCACTCTCTGACGGGGAAGAGAAATGGTATGCTGGGATAAAAGACAGAAAGGAAGAACAGAAGAATCTCCTGACCAAAAGAGAAGTGCACCGTCGTTTATCTGGGTTGTCACTTCACAAGAGAAATGGTCAACAAATCCACAACGTGCAGGAAGAGGAATGTTTATTTTCTCTCCTCTTCCTCTTCTTGAACAAAGCTTCTAGAATCAATCCCCTGGCTGTTGTGAATGTTTTGGGTTTGAAAGGTATCAGCAGCATGTCAACTGTTTTGCTCTTGAGTTGTTTAGTATAGTTATAGCCGGTGTTGTAGTACTCAAATCCAGTCTCGATATCACATATTGAGCTTCTTGGTCTTGTCTCGGTGTCGGATACATTGGTACTCGGTCTTGATTCGGACAGTGAGGACTAATCATTTCTTTGCGAGACCAGCTGATTAAAAAATGTATTATCAGCTTCCATTCAGTCAGAGCATATAACCACTTTGCCAGGCCAAATATATACACTCCTTTCTTGAAACATGAATATCTTATGGCCTATTGAAACCTGGGATTTACTCTAAACATTACTGTCCTTTACTTTCATTACATTTCCTTGACTCGCTGGTGGGGTAGAGTGGTGGAAATTGTAGGAAAGTTGTGCGCTCACTATTAGTAAGAGGAGACAGGGGGAATTATAACAGTCTTTATATCTATTATAGTGGAGAACCTGTTGGACTTTCAGTGTGTGACAGGTTAGTACAGTGGTGAACCTAGAGACCTTCAGTGTGACAGGTTAGTACAGTGGTGAACCTAGAGACCTTCAGTGTGACAGGTTAGTACAGTGGTGAACCTAGAGACCTTCAGTGTGTGACAGGTTAGTACAGTGGTGAACCTAGAGACCTTCAGTGTGACAGGTTAGTACAGTGGTGAACCTATAGACCTTCAGTGTGACAGGTTAGTACAGTGGTGAACCTAGAGACCTTCAGTGTGTGACAGGTTAGTACAGTGGTGAACCTAGAGACCTTCAGTGTGACAGGTTAGTACAGTGGTGAACCTAGAGACCTTCAGTGTGACAGGTTAGTACAGTGGTGAACCTAGAGACCTTCAGTGTGTGACAGGTTAGTACAGTGGTGAACCTAGAGACCTTCAGTGTGACAGGTTAGTACAGTGGTGAACCTAGAGACCTTCAGTGTGACAGGTTAGTACAGTGGTGAACCTATAGACCTTCAGTGTGACAGGTTAGTACAGTGGTGAACCTAGAGACCTTCAGTGTGTGACAGGTTAGTACAGTGGTGAACCTAGAGACCTTCAGTGTGTGACTGGTTAGTACAGTTTTGTGTTTAATAGCCTGGGTCTCAGACACCTCATTGTGTGTGTTTATTAGCCTGGGTCTCAGACACCTCATTCTGTTTGTTTAATAGCCTGGGTCTCAGATACCTCATTGTGTGTGTTTTTGTGTTTAATAGCCTGGGTCTGAGACACCTCATTGTGTGTGTTTAATAGCCTGGGTCTCAGACACCTCATTGTGTGTGGTTTTGTGTTTAATAGCCTGGGTCTCAGACACCTCATTGTGTGTGTTTTTGTGTTTAATAGCCTGTGTCTGAGACACCTCATTGTGTGTGTTTAATAGCCTGGGTCTCAGACACCTCATTGTGTGTGGTTTTGTGTTTAATAGCCTGGGTCTCAGACACCTCATTGTGTGTGGTTTTGTGTTTAATAGCCTGGGTCTCAGACACCTCATTGTGTGTGTTTAATAGCCTGGGTCTCAGACACCTCATTGTGTGTTTTTTTGTGTTTAATAGCCTGGGTCTGAGACACCTCATTGTGTGTGTTTAATAGCCTGGGTCTCAGACACCTCATTGTGTGTGTTTAATAGCCTGGGTCTCAGACACCTCATTGTGTGTGGTTTTGTGTTTAATAGCCTGGGTCTCAGACACCTCATTGTGTGTGTTTTTGTGTTTAATAGCCTGGGTCTCAGACACCTCATTGTGTGTGTTTAATAGCCTGGGTCTCAGACACCTCATTGTGTGTGTTTAATAGCCTGGGTCTCAGACACCTCATTGTGTGTGGTTTTGTGTTTAATAGCCTGGGTCTCAGACACCTCATTGTGTGTGTTTATTAGCCTGGGTCTCAGACACCTCATTGTGTGTGGTTTTGTGTTTAATAGCCTGGGTCTCAGACACCTCATTGTGTGTGGTTTTGTGTTTAATAGCCTGGGTCTCAGGCACCTCATTGTGTGTGTTTTTGTGTTTAATAGCCTGGGTCTCAGACACCTCATTGTGTGTGTTTAATAGCCTGGGTCTCAGACACCTCATTGTGTGTGTTTAATAGCCTGGGTCTCAGACACCTCATTGTGTGTGGTTTTATGTTTAATAGCCTGGGTCTCAGACACCTCATTGTGTGTGTTTAATAGCCTGGGTCTCAGACACCTCATTGTGTGTGGTTTTGTGTTTAATAGCCTGGGTCTCAGACACCTCATTGTGTGTGTTTAATTGCCTGGGTCTCAGACACCTCATTGTGTGTGGTTTTGTGTTTAATAGCCTGGGTCTCAGACACCTCTTAATCTGCTGTGTGAATCATTACACATATCGATCCAGCCGTCCGCTCCTACACAGAACACTTAATGAGGACGCCAACACACACCTAGACAGACAGGCAACCTCCCACTCAATTTCACCAGCCCGCCATCTGCCACACACACGCCTATCCATGTCCTTGTCAAACGACTAATGAAATGTCTTACTTCATTCTGCAGCTAGAGAACTCCAGATGAAGCTCAATTATAGCTGTCTAATCTCCATAGAATAACACATGTTTAATTTCCATAGATTAGTGGCTCAGAATAATAGCTAATCTCCTTTCTTCATTTGGATATTGAATGTGTTGTTATTGCTTCTGCTAAGAGTAGTAGACAGCCTTCACACTGGTCACCAGTGGGTTTTAGCCTATGATCAGCTAAACCAATCACACACGCACACACACTCCACCCACCTAGACGGAACCAGTTCAGGGTTAGAGACTCGTGCAGGGATTTTTAATTAGCAGAAATCTCGTCTTTGTAAAGATGATGGAAAATGAAACATGTCCCGAAGAATGTTAGAGTTAATTAGTTAATTTACATCATACTGTGTTTTCACAGACACATAACTGTGGTTTGATTTGGGATGGGCAGGGGAGGTGACATTTTCACAAGAAGGTATTACTGGATTTAAACTGTGGGTTGGAGATTTGGCTGAGGTTTTGGACAAGGCAGGGGATATGGCATTTTGCAGGGCTACAGATAAAGTTGGTCTTAGATTCTACTGGATCTGTGGATATACAGGATAGGTGGAGAGTTTACACCTTATTTCTTCAACCTATTCAGGCTGTTTCAGATCGGAGGAATCATCAAGAGGTGAGAGAAGGAAGGGAGTAAGATTTCAGTTTATGTTCAAACACACACATTAATAGAAAGATTGGAAGCCCCACATCTGATAGACATATTTCCTAATAATCCCAATACTGCCGCCTGTCTGTCTTTTCTGTGAACGAGGGATGGGATAGAGGGATAGGGGAGGAGAGATGTCTAGAACAGTGGTTTTCAACCGGTGTGCCGCGTCACACTGGTGTGCCTTGAGAAACTCTCAGGGGTGCCTCATCACACTGGTGTCTTGAGAAACTCTCAGGGGTGCCTCGTCACACTGCTGTGCCTTTAGAAACTCTCAGGTGTGCCTCATCACACTGGTGTGCCTTGAGAAACTCTCAGGGGTGCCTCATCACACTGGTGTGCCTTTAGAAACTCTTGGGTGCCTCATCACACTGCTGTGCCTTTAGAAACTCTCAGGGGTGCCTCATCACACTGGTGTGCCTTTAGAAACTCTCAGGGGTGCCTCATCACACTGGTGTGCCTTTAGAAACTCTCAGGGGTGCCTCGTCACACTGGTATGCCTTGAGAAACTCTCAGGGGTGCCTCGTCACACTGGTATGCCTTGAGAAACTCTCAGGGGTGCCTCGTCACACTGGTATGCCTTGAGAAACTCTCAGGGGTGCCTCGTCACACTGGTATGCCTTGAGAAACTCTCAGGGGTGCCTCGTCACACTGGTATGCCTTGAGTTCATTTTCACATAAACATTACAATTTTGGTCATTTAATAGACACTCTTATCCAGAGTGACTTAATTAAGGTAGTTAAACAATAACATACAGTATCACAGTCATAGCAAGTAAAAAGGTTCTGTAAATGTTGCTGAGAATGTTGTTGCTGTTTGGGCCAGATACTTGCAAAAAACATTTTTTTTTTATTGAACTAGGCAAGTCAGTTAAGAACAAATGATTATTTACAATGACGGCCTACACCGTCCAACCCATTTTGAAATGCAGAAAACCTTTACAAACCGCTGGTCTCTAGACCTTTACTATTTTACCGGGGCTAGGTCTACATGTTTTTCTTTCTATTGGATATTTACGGGATGCTCTTAAAGGGGTACACACAAATGAACCGTCTTGAGTAAGGAACTATGAAAATAGTTCAAATAAACCTATTTAAATTCATTTAATCGATTCATTTTTTGGGTCACAGGAAATTGATGATTTGCAGTATGGATCAGATGAGATGGAGGTCATTACCACTAAATACATGATTAGGAAAAGTTTAGGTGTGCCACAGAATGTTTTATCCCATCAAAAAAGGTTAGGAACCACTGGCTAGAGTACAGAGATGTAAGGGAAATGTTACTGTGTGAGTCAGACCTAGGTTCAAATACTATTTCAAATAATAGGCTATTTATCTGAAATCCTTTGAAAATACTTTAAAATACTTCCAATTGAAGTAGTTAATTCGAACAACATTAGTTGAAAATGCTCAAATACACAGAAAATAATGATTTAAATAACAAATATTCAAATACAAGAGCAACTTACAATTAGTGCATGCATAATGGTGAAAGAATCCTTAATGGTGAAAAAGCCACATACATTTGCGAAATTACAACAACAATTGTTTGTTGCTGCAAAGAATGAACACAATTTTTTCAGCCTCTGATGTCATTGCCCACGCAACAGTTGTGCACAATGTGTACTGCAGTGTTTTTTTACTGGGTTGTTGGGTTGTGCAACACTCCTCACCTCTGCTTTGTCAACCAAACAAAACCGATAACAACGGGCGAGTACTTGGGGGGGGGGGGAGTGGGAGTGTGTGTGTGTGTGTGTGTGTGTGTGTGACATCGCTCTTTAACCTTAGCTTCTATACCGACACACACTCACTCTTACGTACACATGTCTGAGGAACAGATGGGGAAGAGTGTCACTGTCACTACAGACTCTCTCTGTCCATATGTATGTTTTTCATCTCTGTCTGCTTACCGTACAGCTCAAAATAACCAGGAATCAGCCAGCTCCTCTCTCTCTCTCTCTCTCTCTCTCTCTCTCTCTCTCTCTCTCTCTCTCTCTCTCTCTCTCTCTCTCTCTCTCTCTCTCTCTCTGATCACTGTGTCATTGCAGATCTCACACATTGACATGCATCTTACCTACCAAAACACACCTTAAACTTGCCAGTTACGTACAAAAATGTATCTAAAGTTTTGGATATGATTGTTTTTGGAGCCCAATTCCATTCTGACCATGCCTGATGAGTTTTGTGTTGACAGTGTGTAGGGTCGTAAACCCATTTCTCTCATCTCTGACTGTCTCTGTTGTTTTCTGGTTACATCTACACCATGATGACAGCTCTCAGGAACATTTAACAGCTTTCCTCTCTTCTACCCTCCACATTCCCCTCGCTTTTTCTCTCTCTTATTCTCTCTCACGCTCTCTCTCAAACTCTCTCACTCTCTTTCTCAAACTCTCTCTTTCTCAAACTGTATCTCTCTATCTCTGTCTCTCAAACTCTCTCTCTCTCTTTCCCCTAGCTGAGTGCTCTGGGAGGAGAGAACGAGAGATTGCGTCTGCAGCTGGAGGAGGAGAGAGCAGAGCGCAGACGAGTGAGACCGCCAACCAACCACCGGAGGGGTACCTCCCCCCTTCCCCTCTCCCTCACCCACGGATCTTCCTCCTCCCTTCCCTCCCTCTCCCCCTCTCTGGATAGAGACACAGGATACCCTCCCCCTGCCTCCCACCTTTCCCCCTCCCCTTTTCACCACCCCCCCAGCCACAGCCCCAGTCCCAGGCCAGGGGAGAAGGACACTGCCCTGACCCGAGCAGAGTTGAGCGTGGCTGGGCCGCGGGAGCCAGGCGAGGCCCAGGCTGTTAATGAGGCCTACTGGGTGAGGAGGGTGGGAGAACTATCAGTACAGTTGCAGGACAGAGAGCTCTACTGGTCAGGTAGGATCAACCACCTCGCTACGGAGATTGAACAGACCAAGGACGCTTCGCCCCTCACCTGACCTCCCGCTGACCTCTAAACCCTGTTCCCTGACCTCTAATGCCTGACATCTCTTCTTTGTTTGGCTGTTGTTTTGGATGGGTTCAGTTATGAAGCCATATCATTGTCTCTGATCACTGTATGACTGTGTACCATGTGCTGCAAATGTTGACATTTACATCTATTTTGAGTTTGCGCGTCATTTGTGGTTAGTGCCGTGTGTGAGTGTGTGTGCGTGTTCCTGCACTCGTACAGTGCCTTGTAACATGGAGACTATTGTAGTAATATTGATAGTTATTGTTGTCTCTCTGAGTTCCAGTTTGATAATAAATCCACATTTTAAAAAAATCCCGTTTTATGTTTAAAGTTGTCACTGAAAGCCAGTTGTCACTGAAAGCCAGATAGGTCACTGAAAGCCAGATAGTTGAGTCTGTGGGCCAGATAGTTGTCACTGTAGGCCAGATAGTTGTCACTGAAGGTCAGATAGTTGAGACTGTAGGCCAGATAGTTGTCACTGAAGGCCAGATAGTTGTCACTGTAGTCCAGATAGTCAAGACTGTAGGCCAGATAGTTGTCACTGTAGGCCAGATAGTTGTCACTGTAGGCCAGATAGTTGTCACTGTAGGCCAGATAGTTGTCACTGAAAGCCAGATAGTTGTCACTGAAGGACAGATAGTTGAGACTGTAGGCCAGATAGTTGTCACTGAAGGCCAGATAGTTGTCACTGAAAGCCAGATAGTTGTCACTGGAGGCAAGATAGTTGTCACTGAAGGGCAGATAGTTGTCACTGAAGGGCAGATAGTTGTCACTGAAGGCCAGATAGTTGTCGCTGTAGGCCAGATAGTTGTCGCTGTAGGCCAGATAGTTGTCACTGTAGGCCAGATAGTTGTCGCTGTAGACCAGATAGTTGAGACTGTAGACCAGATAGTTGAGACTGTAGGCCAGATAGTTGTCACTGAAAGCCAGATAGTTGTCACTGAAAGCCAGATAGTTGTCACTGGAGGCAAGATAGTTGTCACTGAAGGCCAGATAGTTGTCACTGTAAGCCAGATAGTTGTCGCTGTAGGCCAGATAGTTGTCGCTGTAGGCCAGATAGTTGTCGCTGTAGGCCAGATAGTTGAGACTGTAGGCCAGATAGTTGAGACTGTAGGCCAGATAGTTGAGACTATAGGCCAGATAGTTGTCGCTGTAGGCCAGATAGTTGTCGCTGTAGGCCAGATAGTTGTCGCTGTAGGCCAGATAGTTGAGACTGTAGGCCAGATAGTTGAGACTGTAGGCCAGATAGTTGAGACTATAGGCCAGATAGTTGTCGCTGTAGGCCAGATAGTTGTCGCTGTAGGCCAGATAGTTGAGACTGTAGGCCAGATAGTTGAGACTGTAGGCCAGATAGTTGAGACTATAGGCCAGATAGTTGTCGCTGTAGGCCAGATAGTTGTCGCTGTAGGCCAGATAGTTGTCGCTGTAGGCCAGATAGTTGAGACTGTAGGCCAGATAGTTGAGACTGTGGGCCAGATAGTTGTGACATGGAAGCCAGTGTTGGCTAAACAAGACCTACATGTGACAGAAAGGGAGGGAGGGATTCACTGTGGGATTCACTGTGATAATGATAACGGCTGAACACATAACATGATCTTTCCTCAGACCTCTCTCTTTCCCTCTGTCTATTCAAAGAGAAACATTGAGGCGTGCAGCCACAGACTCTTTCCTTCTCTCTGTCTATACAAAGAGAAACATTGAGGCGTGCAGCCACAGACTCTTTCCTTCTCTCTCTCTCTTAATTCAGTTCAATCCAAGGGGCTTTATTGGCAGGGGAAACATATGTTTACATTGCCAAAGCAAGTGAAATAGATAATAAATAAAAGTGGAATAAACAATAAAAAATGAGCAGTAAACATTACCCTATCTCTGTCTCTCTCTCTCTTTCTTTCTCTCTCAGGATTCTACATTTTAATGAGGCAGAGCTTGGCTTGTTAGTGGTATCGCTGTCACAGTCAAAAATACACCGCTTTTATGCACCAACACACACACGCACATGCTCTCACACACATATAGACTCTCACACACCAGAGCACAGTCATTAAAAGTGAAACCACAGGCCTTTAAAGGACTCCCAGGCCCAAACTAAGGCAGCTGCGCGACGGTGAAAAGAGTCCCCTGGAAACAACGATGGGAATGATCATTTGTTGTTGTTGAAAAACCAGTGAGGTTTTACAGAGGTTAAGCTTGTCTTTGATCTGTTTTTAACTGGCTTTAGCTCTGTGGAGGGATTATTCAGACATCTTCACACACTTACAGTAGACACAGGCTCTGACATGTATGTTCTACACAGGAAGCTCATTTGACAAAGAGTTTCTTCTCTCATCCCCTAACTTCCCACCCTTAGTTTACTAAATGAATATGTCTAGTTACGACTGGCTGACAGTGTGTGTTTCACTTATACATGTGTGTGTGGTCTTCTAGAAATCTGTGGTACACCTACAAAATATTGCCACTCACTATTTTATTTTCATCCCAAATTAGCCCTGGTCTGTTTGTGGAGAGTGTGGCCCTCTGTCTGAGAGAGAGTGGGATGTTGATGCTTATATGAATGATGGTTATGATTACCAGGCATTATTTTATTTTGGATCCTCACAAGAGTTGCCCATCTGAACTAGCATCAGTATCGTAAGTGGCCATTGTTGAAGGATCTGCACTGGCTATGCATAGGCAATCCTTAGGTGGGCATCCAAAATGGCACCCTAGTCCTTTATAGTACACTATTTTTGACCAGAAGTGGCTATAAAGGTTTCTCCTCATACAGGGGACACTAGCTGATGTATATTGTCTGTTCTCTTAGGGGACTATCTCAGTAGAGGACTGGAAGCAATAAGCTGAGTAGCAGATACTGAACACTCCTTGTTATTAGAAACATAATGGCCAATGGGAAATGATCAGGAAATGAGAATGGATGTGAATAATAGTCAACTTGTCCTTTTTAAAGAGGAACATTATGAGCCTTGCACAGCTCTGGGTTTCTCCTATAAGGTGTGTGTGTGTGTGTGTGTGTGTGTGTGTGTGTGTGTGTGTGTGTGTGTGTGTGTGTGTGTGTGTGTGTGTGTGTGTGTGTGTGTGTGTGTGTGTGTGTGTGTGTGTGTGTGTGTGTGTGTGTGTGTGTGTGTGTGTGTGTGTGTGTGTTAAATTGACTCCTTGAGACTGGAAGGGCATAAACAGTCAATTTTTCTGATGCCCATGTGGATCTGATGGGACTGTTAATGAGGACAGAGGGACTGTTTATCTGACTGTCTGTCTGTCTGTCTCTCTGTTCTGTTTGTCTGTCTGTCTCTGTTTGTCTGTCTCTCTCTCTGTTTGTCTGACTGTCTCAATTTGTCTGATGGTCTGTCCGACTGTCTTTGTTTGTCTGACTGGCTCTCTGTTTGTCTGTCTGACTGGCTCTCTGTTTGTCTGACTGACTGTCTTTGTTTGTCTGACTGTCTTTGTTTGTCTGACTGGCTCTCTGTTTGTCTGACTGACTGTCTTTGTTTGTCTGACTGTCTTTGTTTGTCTGACTGGCTCTCTGTTTGTCTGACTGACTGTCTTTGTTTGTCTGACTGTCTTTGTTTGTCTGACTGGCTCTCTGTTTGTCTGACTGACTGTCTTTGTTTGTCTGACTGTCTTTGTTTGTCTGACTGGCTCTCCGTTTGTCTGTCTGACTGTATTTGTTTGTCTGACTGTCTTTGTTTGTCTGACTGGCTCTCTGTTTGTCTGACTGTCTTTGTTTGTCTGACTGGCTCTATGTTTGTCTGACTGGCTCTGTGTTTGTCTGTCTGTCTCTCTGTTTGTCTGACTGTCTTTGTTTGTCTGACTGTCTTTGTTTGTCTGACTGTCTTTGTTTGTCTGACTGGCTCTCCGTTTGTCTGTCTGACTGTATTTGTTTGTCTGACTGTCTTTGTTTGTCTGACTGGCTCTCTGTTTGTCTGACTGTCTTTGTTTGTCTGACTGGCTCTCCGTTTGTCTGTCTGACTGTATTTGTTTGTCTGACTGTCTTTGTTTGTCTGACTGGCTCTCTGTTTGTCTGACTGTATTTGTTTGTCTGACTGTCTTTGTTTGTCTGACTGGCTCTCTGTTTGTCTGACTGTCTTTGTTTGTCTGACTGGCTCTATGTTTGTCTGTCTGTCTCTCTGTTTGTCTGACTGACTGTCTTTGTTTGTCTGACTGTCTTTGTTTGTCTGACTGGCTCTCTGTTTGTCTGACTGACTGTCTTTGTTTGTCTGACTGACTGTCTTTGTTTGTCTGACTGTCTTTGTTTGTCTGACTGGCTCTCTGTTTGTCTGACTGGCTCTCTGTTTGTCTGATGGTCTGTCTGTTTGTCTGATGGTCTGTCTGTTTGTCTGATGGTCTGTCTGACTGTCTTTGTTTGTACTGTCTGTCTCTCTGTTTGTCTGACTGTCTTTGTTTGTCTGACTGGCTCTATGTTTGTCTGTCTGTCTCTCTGTTTGTCTGACTGACTGTCTTTGTTTGTCTGACTGTCTTTGTTTGTCTGACTGGCTCTCTGTTTGTCTGACTGACTGTCTTTGTTTGTCTGACTGACTGTCTTCGTTTGTCTGACTGTCTTTGTTTGTCTGACTGGCTCTCTGTTTGTCTGACTGGCTCTCTGTTTGTCTGATGGTCTGTCTGTTTGTCTGATGGTCTGTCTGTTTGTCTGATGGTCTGTCTGACTGTCTTTGTTTGTACTGTCTGTCTCTCTGTTTGTCTGACTGTCTTTGTTTGTCTGACTGGCTCTCTGTTTGTGTGACTGGCTCTCTGTCTGACTGGCTCTCTGTTTGTCTGACTGGCTCTCTGTTTGTCTGACTGTCTTTGTTTGTCTGACTGGCTCTATGTTTGTCTGACTGGCTCTCTGTTTGTCTGACTGGCTCTCTGTTTGTCTGACTGGCTCTCTGTTTGTCTGACTGGCTCTCTGTTTGTCTGACTGGCTCTCTGTTTGTCTGTCTGTCTCTCTGTTTGTCTGACTGGCTCTCTGTTTATCTGACTGGCTCTCTGTTTGTCTGACTGGCTCTCTGTTTGTCTGACTGGCTCTCTGTTTGTCTGACTGGCTCTCTGTTTGTCTGTCTGTCTCTCTGTTTGTCTGACTGTCTTTGTTTGTCTGACTGTCTTTGTTTGTCTGACTGTCTTTGTTTGTCTGACTTGCTCTCTGTTTGTCTGACTGGCTCTCTGTTTGTCTGACTGGCTCTCTGTTTGTCTGACTGGCTCTTTGTTTGTCTGACTGGCTCTCTGTTTGTCTGACTGTCTCTCTGTTTGTCGACTGTCTTTGTTTGTCTGACTGTCTTTGTTTGTCTGACTGGCTCTCTGTTTTTCTGTCTGTCTCTCTGTTTGTCTGTCTGTCTCTCTGTTTGTCTGTCTGTCTCTCTGTTTGTCTCTCTGTTTCTCTAACTGTCTCTCGGTTTCTCTGACTGTCTCTCGGTTTCTCTGACTGTCTCTCGGTTTCTCTGACTGGCTCTCTGTTTGTCTGACTGGCTCTCTGTTTGTCTGACTGGCTCTTTGTTTGTCTGACTGGCTCTTTGTTTGTCTGACTGTCTTTGTTTGTCTGACAGGCTCTCTGTTTGTCTGACTGGCTCTCTGTTTGTCTGTTTGTCTGTCTGTCTCTGTTTCTCTAACTGTCTCCCGGTTTCTCTGACTGTCTCCCGGTTTCTCTGACTGTCTCCCGGTTTCTCTGACTGTCTCCCGGTTTCTCTGACTGGCTCTCTGTTTCTCTGACTGTCTCTCTGTTTCTTTGACTGTCCCTCTGACTGTCTCTCGGTTTCTCTGACTGTCTCTCGGTTTCTCTGCCCGTCTCTCTGTTTCTCTGACTGCCTCTCTGTTTCTCTGACTGTCTCTCTGTTTCTCTGACTGTCTCTCGGTTTCTCTGACTGTCTCTCGGTTTCTCTGACTGTCTCTCGGTTTCTCTGACTGTCTCTCGGTTTCTCTGACTGTCTCTCGGGTTCTCTGACCGTCTCTCGGTTTCTCTGACCGTTTTTCGGTTTCTCTGACGTCTCTCGGTTTCTCTGACCGTCTCTCGGTTTCTCTGACCGTCTCTCGGTTTCTCTGACCGTCTCTCGGTTTCTCTGACTGTCTCTCGGTTTCTCTGACTGTCTCTCTGTTTCTCTGACTGTCTCTCGGTTTCTCTGACTGTCTCTCGGTTTCTCTCTGTTTCTCTGACTGTCTCTCGGTTTCTCTGACTGTCTCTCGGTTTCTCTGACTGTCTCTCGGTTTCTCTGACTGTCTCTCGGTTTCTCTGACTGTCTCTCTGTTTCTCTCGGTATCTCTGACTGTCTCTCTGTTTCTCTCGGTATCTCTGGCTGTCTCTGTTTCTCTGACTGTCTCTCAGTTTCTTTGACTGTCTCTCAGTTTCTCTGACTGTCTCTGTTTCTCTTTTTATCTGACTGTCTCTCTGTTTCTCTGACTGTGTCTCTGTTTCTCTGGCTTTCTCCCGGTTTCTCTGACTTTCTCCCAGTTTCTCTGGATGCGTCTCAGTTTCTCTGACTGTCTCTCTGTTTCTCTGACTGTCTCCCTGTTTGTCTGACTCATAAAGAGATAGAGGGAAAGAACGGTAGACATAGAAGGAGGGGACAGGCCAGAGGTGGAAGAGGACAGAGAGAATAGAGGGAGGGAAGAGCAGAGGGATAGAGGAACAGAATGTATGCCAGGGTAAGATTATTGTTCTTATCAGCATGCTCCAGAACCTGTGTGTGTGTGTGTCCCTAATGGGGCAGTGTGAGGGGAAATGAGGCCTGGCCTGATGGAGGCTGATTACCCATCGACTCTACACACATCAAAGAAAAAGAGGGAAGGAGGGAGAGGAGGAGGAGGGGAAGAAGAGAGGGGAGAGATGAAGGTTAAAGTCACCATCACCTCCTCTCTCCCTGGGACCCCAGACACTGCCACACACAGCCACCATTTTATTCAACCTTGACAGATTGGGCTTTCAGGGGAAAAGGGGATGAGGAGAGGAAGGAGGGGTGATGAACGGACAGAGAGATGGAGGAAGAAGGGGGAGGAGGAAGGGTGAAGGGACAGAGATGCCACAGACCTTCATTCTCCATATTAGATAAATAATTCAATGAAACTTCTGTTAACGATGTCTGAGGGAAGTCCTGTTACTTATGACTGTAGGAATTATACCAGCCACACACACACACACCACAATTTGTCTGCCAGGTGTCTTGTCCTTCCTGACCCTGCTGAGGGTAGAGAGTGAGAGACTGGTGACAGAGGATGGTTGCCTGGTGTCCTTGTTTGAAATTGAAAATGTGAGATAGTCTATTTCCCTACATCACCCTCCTCTCACCCCTGGTACTCCCACCTTCAAGCCCATCCCATCCCCCCTCCATCATTTTCAAAAAACATATTAAAATTCAGAGGGTCAATATTTCTTCTTTACCTCCACCCCCAAAACCCCACACCTAAACCCCCCCATGTCCCCCTTGTTTTATTTAAAAACAGACGTCCCCACTCCCACATCTCCTATCTTCCCTTTTTATAGCCAGAGTATGTTTCCTTTTTGCAGCCCCCGAACCCCAAACCTTCTCCCGTCTGTCCCATTTATCAGAAAGAACCCCAGTACCCCTCTAACATTTCCTCTCTCCCTCCCTCTCTCTCTCTCTCTCTCTCTCTCTCTCTCTCTCTCTCTCTCTCTCTCTCTTTCTCTCTCTCTCTCTCTTTCTCTCTCTCTCTCTCTCTCTCTCTCTCTCTCTCTCTCTCTCTCTCTCTCTCTCTCTCTCTCTCTCTCTCTCTCTCCCTCTCTCTCTCTCTCTCTCTCTCTCTCTCTCCCCCATCTCTCTCAGTTCATTACCATATATAGTATACAAGATGGCGCTGAAGGTAATCTCCACTCGCTGGATGACAAAATGGAGGTCTGCACACTGTCATCATCAGCGAAGCCTCACTGATGTGTGTCACGTCTTGGTGTGACAGCCACGCAAGCGATGAAAGACACACACAGGCGGCAGCATTATACTGACCACGTAAACACAGAATCTGTAATCAGGTCTGACATATTGAGGCAAAACGCTCCCATCTCATCTGACAGCCACACACGCACAGAGAGAACAGCATAACAATTCAGATGGAAATAGACATTGTCAGTTTTCTGAATGTATTCTAAGGATGTATCGTGGTCCCTAATGTATATGCCATTTGTTAGTGTTGCTGTTTGAATACATTAGCGTGGTTTTAGATGTGGGTTTGTAGGGGGAAGCGCAGGGAAGAGACTCTGGTGTGTTTATCATGGCATATCACACATGATTTAGATACTACCACAACCACTCTCTGTGTGTCTTCAGGCTGAAGACAGAAATGTGTAGCATCAACATCTTCAAACGTTAAGCCTCATTGGGTAGACTGGTAGTGTATGCCACTGGTGTGTCATCACCAGAATACAACAGAACACATCATCCTCTTTCTAAGAAGGTTGTGTTCCTTTCCTTCGTTTTGTTCATCCACTCGTCCTGGGTGAGTATCATGTTCAGTACGACAGTTATCTACTTCATGTTCAGTTGTAAGTCACAGCAAACAAAACGTTGTTGAGCTCCTCCAGCAGTACTTAACACCACAACACAACAACCATGAGAACAGGAATAAAGATCAACCGTATCAAATGTGGAGAGGGTGAAAACCACCCAAACTGTCACGGAAAGTTGTCATGTAGTGTTATTCATTTACAAATGCAATTATTGTTCTTCACTTTGCTGGCTTGTTAAGTGACAAGCAAGGAGATCCTCCATGACGGTGTGGAAGAATTCGACTAAACTGGATCTGAGAGAGTCTGTTCCCATACAGACTGGACCAGACTGGGGATGACACATCTCACACCTACTAATGCAGCATCTCTGCTTATTGTCTCTCTGATGTCTGGTACAGGAGTGAGGGAATGGGGAGAGGGAGAGAAAGAGATCGGTGGGAGGGAGAGGAGAGAGAGCGGAGGGAGAGGCATTCTCAGGGGATGTAAGTCTAAGCTCTGAGTTTGTCACTAGTAGTGGCCCTGTCAAGGTTCTGTGAATCACAAACCCTTTGGTGTTAATAGGCAGATTAAGAAAATAAACTAAGCAGGTCTTTATTAGGCTTCTACCTTTCCCATTTATTTATCTATTTTATTTATTTATCAAGCTACCTCTGGTTTGCCACATTGTCTTGCAAAATGTTTTTTATGCTCCCTCTCTCCCCCCCTCTCTCCCCCTCTCTCTTTCTCTCTCTTTGTCTGTCGTTCTCATTTTTTAAAAAGGCACTTTATTTACCGACCCAGGGGAATGCTACATTATGCATTAACCTGTGCCATTATACATTCATTTATGTGTGCTTCTGCCTTTATGCAAATGCACTTTATGATTAAACAAATTGTTTTTCTGTTTGGGTGTGTGTTTGTTGAGTGTTGGCTGGTGACATTCATGTATGGTGCGTGCTGGTGCGCACGTGTGTGTGTGTGTGTGTGCGTGCGTGCGTTGAGTGTGTGTGTCTGTGCGTGCGTGCCCGCGCGTTTGATATACTGTATTATACTTAGTGTACTTTTATATTATTCATTTATTTGAAATAAGTACCAAAACATACCAAATGTGTAGGCTCCTTAAGGACAGAGCTATCAGAACTAATTATCAGAACCACAATCAGGTTATGTGGTTAAAAGTTGTGGTTGCTTTTAGGCATCTCTCAATCGTCCTGTCTCTCTCTGTTCCTCTCTCTTCCCCTATCCCCCACCTGCCCCTCTTTCCCTCTGTCTCTCTCTGTTCCTCTCTCTTCCCCTATCCCCCTCCTGCCCCTCTTTCCCTCTGTCTCTCTCTGTTCCTCTCTCTTCCCCTATCCCCCACCTGCCCCTCTTTCCCTCTGTCTCTCTCTGTTCCTCTCTCTTCCCCTATCCCCCACCTGCCCCTCTTTCCCTCTGTCTCTCTCTGTTCCTCTCTCTTCCCCTATCCCCCACCTGCCCCTCTTTCCCTCTGTCTCTCTCTGTTCCTCTCTCTTCCCCTATCCCCCACCTGCCCCTCTTTCCCTCTGTCTCTCTCTGTTCCTCTCTCTTCCCCTATCCCCCACCTGCCCCTCTTTCCCTCTGTCTCTCTCTGTTCCTATCTCTTCCCCAATCCCCCACCTGCCCCTCTTTCCCTCTGTCTCTCTCTGTTCCTCTCTCTTCCCCTATCCCCCTCATGCCCCTCTGTCTCTCCCCCATACAGCAGTTAGAGATGGGTGTGTAGTGGAGCCTGTTAGTGGGATCTGTTAGTGTCCAGGAAACCAGCCCTTCACTCTTTGGTTTATGCTACCTCCTACCAAGGGAGCAGGGCCTCTTGTAGTGTGTAGTGTGTGTGTAGTGTGTGTGTAGTGTGTGTGTGTGTGTGTGTGTGTGTGTGTGTGTGTGTGTGTGTGTGTGTGTGTGTGTGTGTGTGTGTGTGTGTGTGTGAGAGAGAGAGACAGAATGTGTGAGATTAAATCTGGTCCCCTGTAAGGATGAATTTAATGAAGTAGCTTTATGAAATAGTGATTGTAATCATGGCAACACATGCATGTTATATTGCATTTTTAATGAAGGACATGAACACTCCAGAATATTTCCTGCTAATTCTGAGATGTTGCATTTGCCTAAGACATGCTTGGATTCTGTAGTAACGGAATAATTTATTAAAACAAATGCTACATTTTACAAAGTACTCAAATTAAATGTGACCAGCACTTAAATATGTACTGCTAGGACATACAATATGCATGAAGTTATGCAAATGTTGTGGGGTGGTGGAAAAAGACTTGGGGCTGGACTTGTCAGCTGGGTTTGTCAAACATATGAGTTTGAGTAGAGTCAGCTTTGAGTATGTTAGGATTTCTTGTTAGTCTTTGTCCTAATGGTTAATGTTAGCAGAATGGTTGCTCACTGATTCTAACTGAGTCTAGCTCACCGGTGCACACACATACAATGCGAGGTACGGCAGAGACACTGAGAACATTTTGAACCGTTGTGATTACACGTTGAAAGGCTAAACTAGCATTCGCATACTGTTTACATTTGATATTTCTTCTTAACACTGTCTGAGAGTTACTCTGATGAACACTGTCAGAGAAAAACCCTGATGAAGCCTTAAAGACAATTTGTTGGTTCAACTTGTATCAATAAAGAAGCTTTTTTATTTAATAATATTGTCCTCCAAGTGTTGCTGAATCTCCTCTCTACTTCAGTCAATTCATGCACCTTGGTTGGAAAGCGAGATAATGGCAGTGACCCTTCGCTTTGTCAGTTCCGTTCAGATATTATGTTACAAATAAATAATGCTTTGTTTTAAAGGTCCAATGCAGCCATTTTATCTAAATATCAAATCATTTTGGGGTAATCTATCTTACTGTGATTGTTTTCAATTGAAATTGTCTAAAATAAACCAAAATGGCTTCTCAGCAAAGGGCAATTTCTCAAGCAAGACTTTAGCTAGGACTGTCTCCGAGGTGTCTGAGTGGGGAGGAGAAAACAGGTCGTTTTCAGTTATTGGCAGAGAGGTTTGGAACTCTCTTATAGGTCTATTAAAGACATGCTCAGGAACTTTGGCTACTAGTAAGTATTTTTTTTTTACTTCCCACTTTTGGCTGACTGTCAGTGTGTACATGTATAACCTATGAGCAGAATTACTGTTTTTCTACTAAATCCCTAGTTTGAAAGGGACAGTTTTCCCTGCATTTTATCCCACGTGGGTCGGCCCACTACCAATTCGAGTTTCAGCCAGTGAACTTCAGCCCTTCGCTATTTGAATGACATCTAGGAAGATGCACATACAGCAGAGCGAGAGAGAGAGCAATGAGACGGTGCAGATATCTGCACATATGTGACGTAATATACCATTTTCGGGGACCACTTTCGACTCATGAGCGTTGCTTTCAACTACTGGCTAAAAAATATACAAAGTACCAGAGAATCTCTTTAACTGATTTTTTCAAACATCTGACACTAAAAGGCCATTATCATAATTTTAACAATTTCACGGTATTATTCCAACAGCATAGTGTAGAAATATGTATATACACTGCTCAAAAAAATAAAGGGAACACTTAAACAGCACAATGTAACTCCAAGTCAATCACACTTCTGTGAAATCAAACTGTCCACTTAGGAAGCAACACTGATTGACAATAAATTTCACATGATGTTGTGCAAATGGAATAGACAAAGGTGGAAATTTTAGGCAATTAGCAAGACACCCCCAATAAAGGAGTGGTTCTGCAGGGTGAGACCACAGACCACTTCTCAGTTCCTATGCTTACTGGCTGATGTTTTGGTCACTTTTGAATGCTGGCGGTGCTTTCACTCTAGTGGTAGCATGAGCCGGAGTCTACAACCCACACAAGTGGCTCAGGTAGTGCAGCTCATCCAGGATGGCACATCAATGCGAGCTGTGGCAAGAAGGTTTACTGTGTCTGTCAGCGTAGTGTCCAGAGCATGGAGGCGCTACCAGGAGACAGGCCAGTACATCAGGAGACGTGGAGGAGGCCGTAGGAGGGCAACAACCCAGCAGCAGGACCGCTACCTCCGCCTTTGTGCAAGGAGGAGCAGGAGGAGCACTGCCAGAGCCCTGCAAAATGACCTCCAGCAGGCCACAAATGTTAATGTGTCTGCTCAAACGGTCAGAAACAGACTCCATGATATGAGGGCCCGACGTCCACAGGTGGGGGTTGTGCTTACAGCCCAACACCGTGCAGGACGTTTGGCATTTGCCAGAGAACACCAAGATTGGCAAATTCGCCACTGGTGCCCTGTGCTCTTCACAGATGAAAGCAGGTTCACACTGAGCACATGTGACAGACGTGACAGTCTGGAGACGCCGTGAAGAACGTTCTGCTGCCGGCAACATCCTCCAGCATGACCGGTTTGGCGGTGGGTCAGTCATGGTGTGGGGTGGCATTTCTTTGGGGGGCCACCATGTGCTCGCCAGAGGTAGCCTGACTGCCATTAGGTACCGAGATGAGATCCTCATACCCCTTGTGAGACCATATGCTGGTGCGGTTGACCCTGGGTTCCTCCTAATGCAAGACAATGCTAGACCTCATGTGGCTGGAGTGTGTCAGCAGTTCCTGCAAGAGGAAGGCATTGATGCTATGGACTGGCCCGCCCGTTCCCCAGACCTGAATCCAATTGAGCACATCTGGGAGATCATGTCTCGCTCCATCCACCAACGCCACGTTGCACCACAGACTGTCCAGGAGTTGGCGGATGCTTTAGTCCAGGTCTGGGAAGAGATCCCTCAGGAGACCATCCGCCACCTCATCAGGAGCATGCCCAGGCGTGCTGTAGGGAGGTCATACAGGCACGGGGAGGCCACACACACTACTGAGCCTCATTTTGACTTGTTTTAAGGACATTACATCAAAGTTGGATCAGCCTGTAGTGTGGTTTTCCACTTTAATTTGAGTGTGACTCCAAATCCAGACCTCCATGGGTTGATAAATTTGATTTCCATTGATAATTTTTGCGTGATTTTGTTGTCAGCACATTCAACTATGTAAAGAAAAAAGTATTTAATAAGAATATTTCATTCATTCGGATCTAGGATGTGTTATTTTAGTGGTCCCTTTATTTTTTTGAGCAGTGTATATAAAGGAGGAAAACCACGTTTTTTACTGCACTGGACCTTTAAATGTTTGTCTCTGAGGTTACTGGGCCATGTTCCATTTCTGAACGAATTTCCTCTCAAGCTTAGTCTTCAAAGGGTTCATGGCTCAAATTCCATGTTTGACATGGTAACAATATCTACTTCAAACTATGAAGTCCTTTACATCCCCACTTCTGTTTATCTTTCTCTTTTTAATTACCCACTGACATTAATTTATGCTTTCCCCTTTTATCGCTAATCGTTTACAAGCCCAGTATCATCGTGGTAATATTACAGAATTATAAAATACATTCCCTCTCGTTAATTAGGTTGTTCTTTTTAATTAGTGTGATTGTGGTGAATTGGCCAGTTAACGAGGGGAAACGCAGGCCAATGGAGCAGCACTGTTTGGATAGATCAATTGTGGCTAACAGCGCCCTCTATGTCTCAGTGAAGGGATAGCATCTCTCTGCTTGACTTACTCCCTGTATTCTATATCAGACAAAAAAACAACATAAGATACTTTTAAATAAGCATCTTATTGATGATTATCATAATTAAGAATATTAGTATTGATAAAGCATCCCTCCTGTCTGGCCATCGTCCGATACTAGACTACACTAAAACTTGGTAGGGCTGTAATCTTTATGTACAGTACACTGTCTGATAAAGTGTAAGCCATGTCGCCATAGAGAGCTTTCACTCCAGAGTGATGTCGCAGGTAAACACACACACCTGTATGTCCACAAATAGCTTGTACCAACAGTCCTATTGAGGGCCCAGTTCCTCATACAAAGATGGTAATTACAAACCCACGGTTGTCTCCATTATCCCATCATACATATTGATCTCGCACTTTCTCCATTTCTCTCTCTTTCTGTATCTCTCGCTTTCTCTCTGTCACCCTCCCAGGAATATTACATTGAACACATGGCTGCCACAGGATTGAAGAATGGTGTCATATAGTGTCAGTTTCCTGCCTGTGTGTCAGCCATACTCTACCTTAATATGGCAGCTATTTCTCTTAATAAAAACGTCTGTTGTCTATATACATATCTGCCATGCCGCGTGCAATGAGGGATGGGGGGAGGAGGAGAGGGAGAGAGAGGGAGAGAGGGATGGTGGAGAGGGAGAGAGGGATGGTAGAGGAGGAGAGGGATGGTGGAGAGGGGGAGGAGAGCGAGAGAGGGATGGTGGAGGAGGAGAGGGATGGAGAAGGAGGAGAGGGGCAAATGGAAACGGTACGTCCCCGGTCGGTGCTTACCATCTCAATGTGCCACAAGGCTAACCGGGAGACATTCCACCCCGCCAAATAGAATGTTCTATCAGCCTATCAGCATGCAGTGTGTGTGTTCTCTGCTCGGCCCCTAATAATGAGATTATTTCTAGAATTTAGAATGAGGTGGATGTTTAGGATTCTGTCAGTAAGGAAGACAATATCCCAGAGCTGCTCAGAATTCACCTGGTTTACCTCCCAGAGTCTGGGAAGGGAGAGCTAATGATTCATGTAGGCAGCCACTGCTAGATGTCCACACACCATCAACAGAGGTTTGCTAACTCACCATCTTGTAGAGGTAAAACATAGAGCCCAAATAACATCTCCAGCTAGGTCATCTCCCTACATGATTTAAGAATAATCAGTTTGCAGAAATAAGAGGCAACATCATCTACTTTTAAATGCAGATTCTCCATCTCTCTCAGAAGCCACAAGATATTCCGGTAAAAGAAAACAGACAGACAGGCAGACTGAGGGGAAAAGCATAGCTGGGATTTTTAATGACTTTCTGCACATTAAAATAATCTGTCATTTCAATTAGTAGGATTGTCATCTGTGAGATGTCTAGTACACTCGTCACCGAACCAACCGCCTCCATTTCCCCCTGCCTCTCACGTTTCACTGTCTGAAAGCTTGTCGTCTGCGCCCCCTCTGGGAGTAAGGCAGGGGTGTCAAAGCGCACCCCTCCCTCCCTACCTAAAAAACAAAGCAGGGTTTCAAGGGAAATTGCTTGACAGCCGCTTGAAAGGCAGTCAGGAACAAGTTATCAGGTGAGGGCTGCCGTTCGCCTCGCAGGGTCATTTCATTACTATTACGTTCTCTCTAACTCAAAGAGAGAAATGAAGGGAGAGAGAGAGAGAGAGGAACCAGAGCTCGCAAAGAAATAAGTTTCAGGAAGTACTTAACTTTTTCCTTTTTTCTATATACCTTTTCTTCTTTGGGGATTTTAAAGTTATTCCTGTCATCTTTTTCTTCCTAGCAGGAATCAATGCAGATGTTTAAAACCAGAGTTGAGCGAAAGTCAACGGTTTATCTGTTTCCCTCCATCTCTCTGGTCTCATCCTGAAAGAGAAACATGTAGACATAGCATGTATGTTTGATCTGCCCAGCCTTCACTCTCTTTCCCCTGGGGAAACGCATGCTGAGTGGAGGATGAACGACAGATTTGAAGCAGATTTGCCTCTTTGCTTTAACTTCATTAAACTTTTGTTTATTGAAGATTTCTTGACCCACTTTTAAGTTGTTATTCATTCAGTCTAATTGTCTTTGCTCCTGCTCTTTAAAACCCCACAGTACAGCCAGTCCCACTGACTAGCTCATGTAATGATGTGGATCTGCAGTTGGCCAAAGCGGAGAACAGTATATTATGGTGTGTACTGTATGATGTTGTGATTTTTAATTATGTGCTGATGTGGCCTGATGAATGCTCTCTGGCCTGGCTCTCGTACAGATGAGTTTTCCACAAAGACACACTGATAATATTTATGAAATGTAGACATTCTTAAGATGGGGGTTGAATCTTTATAATGGGACCCAGATGAGGTCTGCTTCAGATTAGGAACATTGACTCTGCTATCTGTGGGAACACCTCTTAGTGTGTGTGTGTGTGTGTGTGTGTGTGCGTGCACACACTATTCTCTGACAAGCAGAGTATCATTATTGTTTTAATGCATTTTTAAATTAGGATAGCCAACTCTTTTCCCTCCGAAAGATGCTCCCTCTGAAATTGCTTATAAATCTGACATTTGAAATTGGTATAATTGTACAAACTGCTCGTCAGAAAGGAACTTTAGACAATTATGGATCTCCTCTGACCTTGTACTGAGGAACAAAATGTTTCCTTGTTGCCAACTACCGCTAATAATGTTCCCAGTTAATATTTGTGTTTTCAGTCTCTCACTATCAAGACAGACTTATAGAAAACACTTGGTTTTACTGCCCTGCTGAGGCACACTTTTACCTGCTATTTATTTACTAGGACATTAACACAAGCCAGGACATTATTTCAAAGAATTCAAAGAACACTAGGCATAACAAATCACAGAACAATGTGTATTTCAATACATCTATGCTTCAGGGATTGTTTCAATGAAAAATTATAATATCCAATGGCAATTTAATTACTTGCATGCATTATGACATGGATCATTATCATCAATATTATCATACATAATTTAATGTTGATGTAAATACCAGATGAACAGTGAACAGTGAAATCAAATAAAACCTGATGATCAGCCTGGTGCTGGTAGGTGAATCAGCAGCAGCTCTATTCCTATCATCTTCCATGCCTGTAATAGAGCACTATATTATATTCATTAGATTCCTGAACAGGCCATAAAAAGTGATGAAGTCCCCTTATAGATCCATAGGAGATTCCCCCTCCGTGGTAATGACATTACAATGTACCTTTCCTTCCTCAGATCTATCCATCCCATCCCTCACAGGACTATTAAATCTCTCTTTCTCTCTCTCGCTCTCTCTTTTTTTCATTTTTTTTAATCTCTTTCTCTTTTTTCTTTCTTTCTCTCTTTCAGTTCTAGGGGTAGGAGAAGGAAGACTGAGGTAAGAGAGGGAAGGGGACTAGGGGAAGAGGGGGTAAGGAAGGAAAAGAAGGATGGAGGGAGAAGGGAAATGGGGAGAGGAGGGGGCGTGTTTCAATAAGACACAGTATCTTTCAGCCGAAAGGAGGACTAAAATGGAGGAAGGAAGGAAAGACAGTAGTCTTAGAGGTTCATTAGTGAGAGAGAGAAAATTGAATTTTTTTGGGACAATTTCATTAGCATTGAATCAGGAGCACATTCATATTCGCTCCAAACAACATTTGTTCGTCTCTGTCGGGCTGAAATACAGACACTAAAACATCCTGAATTAATGAAACCTATGTCTTCCATTTTAAAGGCAGAAGTTTGAACAGTTATTACAGGTTAAAAAAGAAGTCTGAAAAATACACAGAGCTCTATTCATAGTGAAGAGATGGAGATGAAGTGAGTGTATTGAGAGTAGAGAAGTCCTACATTTTGGTGGTCTGTCATTGTAGAAATAGGGGACAAAGTCAAATGAAACACTCTGAGTAGGGCTAAATGAATTAAGCATGGTCAAGGATTATCTGACAATAGAGGTCAATTGATTGCTAGCATTAAAAGTTATGGACATATAGAGAGAGAATTTAAATTAGAATTTTTATTAGGATACCCATTAGCTGACGCCATAACATCAGCTAATCTTCCTGGGGTCCAGAAGAGAGAGGAGGAGAAGGGAGAGAGAGAGGAGCAGAGACCTAGACAAAACTAAGGCCAGTGGAAAGAGAAAGAAAGAGGGAGAGAGAATGTCAGAAGCTGTCCCGTCACAGTTTTCATTCTCCTATCCTCCGACAGGTTTGTCTAATCGCAGATGTGTACTGACAACACGTTTAGTCTCTTCTCAACACCAGTCTATTCATAGCCTATCAAAGCCTTCCCTCCCTCCTCCTTTCATCTTCTCTTCTCTCATACACCTCTGTCTCGTGTGTCATATTCTATCTTCTCTCGTTTGTGTGTCTCACTCACTCGACCCCTCTACAATAGAAGCATTATGTTTTGTGAAAATGACATTTTAGCAGAAACGTTTAGGGTGGCAAACACCTCCTCTCATAATCTTCTCAAGTGTAGTGGGATGCATGGGGCTGTATTTTTATCCCCTATTGAAGTCTGAGGGGTAATGCAATAATACACCCCCTGTAAGACGGTGTGTTTTTAGACCTTTTCAGAGACCGACTAGACATACCTTTACGAGTGTGTGTCTGTGCATGTTTCTGCCTGTGTGTGTGTGTCTGCGTGCGTGTGTGGGTCTGTGTGTCTGCCACTGGTGACAGCCTCAACATCAGCTTTCTTATGCAGAGCCGATACTTCAAAGTAAACACCTGCTAAGAGACATTAGCCGATGTAAACAGGGCCTAATCTCTACTATGTTTAGGTGTGTGTGCGCGCTTGCGTGTGTAAGTGTGTGTGTTTGGGGGGATTGCAGGCCTGTCTCCGTTTCTCTCTCTCTGCCAGACCTCCTCCTCATGAATAAAACATGAACAAGTCTCATTACATTTCAGTCCCTCTTCTATTGCCACAGAGGCCATATTACACACACACACACACATGCACGCTAGAAGCACAATTTAACATAGGCGTCCTTTCTCACACAATCTTACATGGGGGAAAAAATGATTTGCAGAAGGATGTTATGTGAACTCACAGACAACAGTAAATCTCAGAAAAACACTTTTGTAAAGAAAGGTCAATGGGCGTATGAGATGTGCACCAGCCATGAGCCAATATCACACCTCCAGCCCAGATAGCCCATTCCTCCTGCCCATTCCTCCTGCCCAAACAAGCCAGTCCACACCACACATTCCCTTTTTACACAGAGAAAGAAAGAGAGGGAGAGAAATAAAGAATGAGAGAGAGGACATTGTAAGGACATCATTTACACACAGTGGCCCTTTTTCTGCTTGCCTTAATGACATTCTTTCAAGTTTCTTTGACACTTTCTTCGCCCGCATTCCCCTCCTTCCACCTTTCCCTCTTTCTTTCCCCTCTCTCCTCCCTCTGAGGGGCGAGTCAGAGTCCATCTCTTATCTCTCCCATGTTAAACACAGTCTCCTCTCTCTCTGTCTCTTCCCTCTATCCCCTTGTCTCTTCTCTCTCTCCCTTTCTCTCCCTTGTCTCTCCTTTTTCTGAGCGAGACAATAGGCGTGCAGGATAACCCCGTACTCTAGAATTAATTATCTGTCTCTTTAATAGTGGCTCCGGCTGATTAGCTGCAGCTCTATAGATGGACGTCTGTATTACCATAATATTTGGCAATCTGTGCTAAGCCCTGGTCCCCTGGCCCCAATGGCCCTCAGTCCCTTCTGCGGAAGACACAGACACACACTCGCACATACCTCCCCCACACACACTCACACACTGACACACACTCTCTCTCTTTATCTCCCTCTCTCCCCCCTCCCTCCCTCCCTCCTGCGCTACCTGCCAGTCCCAGACTATGAATGTGATTTGAGAAGGGAAATTAGATTTCTCTCGCTCTCTATATGAAGGTGCTGATGACAGTTCATTTGGAGCAGGGATAATTAGGCCTGCTTTCTCTGTATCATTGACTGCACCGATGTGATGGCGGCCCTGATATGGAGTGTTAATATAAACGCTTAGCCAGCTGTGTTGTGAGCTGTGCCAGTCAGAAAGACCTCATGTAGACCTGAGCTTTCTGATTGCCTTTAACTCTCTCTGGCTGGCTCCTTCTCTGTCTCTACCATTCAACCTTTTTCCTGAGTATATATGGTCTATAGTATGTGGTCTACGGTCACTCTCTAACCTTCACACTCCTAAACTGCAACCTTCAAACACATCCACACACAACATTTGTTTTGTATTGTTTCCATGAAATTGAAGTCAGTCATATTGTAGATACGTCATTGTGTACTCCCTCTACCTTCATTACACAGTGTGTGTGAAATGGAATGTTTATGTGTTAACCTCCCCTCCTGTACGATTAGATACAGGTCTGTTGTTTCTTACTGGGATGCAGGTAAACAGACAGATCAAAGCTACTGATCCCTCTTGCGCAAAAGTGGCTTTAACTCATTTGAATTCATGTTGCATGTGGTAAGTATCTCTCTCTTCTCTCCCTGTGTGTGTGTGTGTGTGTGTGTGTGTGTGTGTGTGTGTGTGTGTGTGTGTGTGTGTGTGTGTGTGTGTGTGTGTGAGAGAGAGAGACAGTCAATTAAAATGTGAAGTGGGCTAAAGAGAGTGATTATGAGCTGACCTTTCCATCGCATTAAGACAACACACACACACACACACACACACACACACACACACACACACACACATACACACACAGTGCAGTGGGTTTAGATTCCAGTATGAACAGATGAGCTGTTATCTAACTTGTAATCATTGGCCCACAGGACCTTGGGGAGCTTCTCTTTCCACCTACATATTAACCTCCATCTCAGACACACACTGCTCACATTTTGCAGCTAATTGTCCAGTGGAAGTGGAGCATTGTTTTCCAACAAGTAGCCTTGTAGTTTTTCAACTTTTGTTTTGTTTTCTGAATGGTATTCAAAGGGCAAAAATGTAGCGTGATGGTCTTCAGTTCAAAATGTTTATTAAAGGCATCTGGCAGAAGTAAATTCATCCACAAACACAATAATAAAAATATCTTAAATGACGGCGATGTCACATGATACGGAAGGAAGACCCAGGGAGGTAACAGTGGGTCAGTATGGATAACATATGACATACAGCTGTGTGCTGAACTCTACATCCTTCGTCCTGTCGTTGTTTTAGTAAAAACAGAGAAACTGGGGCATGTGTGAAATGACACCGTCAGACAGACTATGGTACAGAACGAGGTATGGTATTCATTCTCATTGTAAAAATGCACACACACACACACGTGCACACGCATGGCCGCCGCCACACCAACCCCAGAACAGAGTAACACTCTCAACAGAAAGGTGAAAATTAGTGTAAATTGCAGTTATTTCTTCCTCCCTCTTTATTTTGTAATGTGAAAAAAAAACCATCTCATGCTGAACTGGTAGCCATGACGGCTGCAGTATGTGTGAGTGTACCAGATTTTCAACCGTCCTTTCTTTTTCATGTAGACTATTTGTGTATGAGCCCACAGTTACACAGCACACTGACAAAACCCCACAGCCTCTCGCTTTGATACGAAACGGTTTGATCATTTTGGTTTTTCATTTTCAAAGAAAGAATAAGAAACATGTCACAGAGCGAGCTGAGCAATCATGACATTGGGAAGGGAGAAGAGAAGAGGGAGAAGAGAGAGATGTTCGACAAACACTATACATATTGTTGTTTGGCTTTTAAAAAGCATTCATGTATTTTTGAGTGTTCTCGTTCAAAGCGGCTGACTCTGTTTTGTCCCTTTCAAAGACACCACATTCTGTAGGTGAACACAATTTGTAGCAGCCTACTTCTGTCAGCTGGGTTTTGTTTTCTGTCAGGTAAAGAGTGGGCGACAGCTGGTTAAGCATGCTAGAGAACATGGAATGGCACAGACGCAAGCTACAGTCAATTCAAGCATTCTGGGAAAACAACATCGATGGACAGGGGAAAGTATGATGTACTGTATTTAGTCTCAGCTTAACAAAGAACCGTGTGTGAAGTAGAGAGATCTGGTAGACTTAGCAGTCCTGCAATTCAAATTCAGAAGTTGTTGTCTAGGTTATAGTGTGTGTGTGTGTGTGTGTGTGTGTGTGTGTGTGTGTGTGTGTGTGTGTGTGTGTGTGTGTGTGTGTGTGTGCGCGCGCTCTCCCATAGGGCCATAGCAGTCCTCAACTACAAACCTCTGGGGTGCATCATTTGCGACTATTAGAAAAAGTTTACGTTTTTATCATTTTTCTCTGTCTCAAAATATTGCATCAGCCGATTCAAATCGTTGACATAGTTGCACGTGATCAAACGCTACATCTTAGATGTTCCCATTAGATAACATGACACATTTATCTCTATACTAACCTGACCAGCTGGCAGTGATTATTTCTTGTTACAAATTCTGCATCAGCCAAATACAAATGTTGACGTAGTTGGACATGATTGAACACTTTTTCACGAGTGTCCTGAACAGAAGTCAAATGGTCAAATCTGCTAATCAAAGTTAATAAAACACGCACAACTTTTCAACTGGTGGAATAGCTCATAGAGTAGCAAGCCTGGCTCCTAGTAAATTTTGCAATATGTGGCAAGTTTGAATCCCAGGTGAGATGATAGTTTTTTCCCCTTTGAAATGTAGAATTACATTTATTGTGTTAGTATTTTGAGACTGAGGGAAAAGTTGAAACCTGAACTTTTTCTAATGTTTGCAAGTGTGAAGCCCTAGAGATCTCTAGTCAGATTTATTGATCCCATCGTCACTGTACTGTGAATATGTTACCGTGGAAACCTGCTTGCGTCTTCACTCGTTTGGCCATCCAGACCTTTTCTCATGGGTTTCTTAGCATCATTTAAACATAAACTCAACAAGGAATTCAACAGAATTCAAATCTTCCTCGACTGCCCCTATTGCTTCGTCTTTCATGTTTTTCCTTCTCCTCATCGCTTTGTAACTCTAACAATGAGGAATAGCTGTTCAACTGTACATTCAGTGATAATTACACTGTGGTAACAACACGTTAAAGTAGAGTACCAAAGTTGCTTGTATTAAAAGTCGCGTGAGTGTCCAGCTATCTGGAGATCAAATGGTCCCATTGAATCAATTTGAGGGATATTTGCTTCCCTTTTGCCAGAGAGAGCGACTCAGACATGATCACGAGTTACAAATTAAAATGTCTTGATGCTAACTGACTAGAGGAATGAATGGCCCATCATGACGAACCAACACTAAGTGTTCTAATGCCATTTTTCCCCAGCCTGACAATTAATTATATCAATCTACATAACCTTTCCCTGAGCTCTAAGATTATGGCATTTTTACTTCTGGAAAATGAATTGACTCAGAGGGAGAGTATGGTTAGGCAATCATTACATTATTTAACAAATGTCTTTAATTGGATTGTGATGCTTAGACGCCGTGTCCTGGTGGGAGGGAGATGGCTAGTGCATCGACACTGGGCCCTGGCTAATTCAATATGGTAAATGGAATCGCTCTAGACACTCTGCAATCATCAGGGTATTAGGACGCCCAAGCCACTATGTAAACACTGCTTTGAGCCACAGTCATTTCTCTTTCCTCTCTTTCTACCCCCCCCCCCCCCTCTCTCTCCCTCTCTCTCTTTCCCTGTTTTTTCCCCCACTTCTCAAGACATACTTTCATCTTTTGTTTAATGAAAGTTGAGGTTGAGTTCCGTTTCAACTCAAGTGAATTTACGAAAAGCAATTTAGCAAAAAGCTAGCACTTCTAGACTGGCTGGTCCTGCTTAGCTCCTCACTTTTCATAAATTAGGGGTGGAAGCCTCCATCAGCGACAGTCTCTGAGGGGTTGGGAAGGTGCTAAGCACGTCTGCCTTAAAGCCGAGGTGAAATATCGCTAATTCATTAAGCATTGATCACTGCAAATGACAGTAAAGTGCTACAACATTTAGCGAGAAATAACTGACAAATTGACACACAATTTTCATACATTTCAACTCTTTAATGGCTAAAGTACATGGGGAAAGAGGGATAAAAATATTAGCCACCACTGAGCAGACAGTCAGAGAGATGAAGCCCCATCTAACCCATTACCCTGACCAGCTGACGATGTTAAATGATCATAATGTCTTAAACTGTGGGCATTTGGGGGCCTCATGATGCATTTTGGTGAGTGTTTCTTACTTTTCAACCAAAAATTACAAGGTTTTATTTGATTGTTTTTAATGCAGTGTGTAAGGGGAGAGCCCATTATGAACTTAGTAGAGGCCCATTACTTGACTTTAGGGCTTAAAAGTACCTGGGCATGTTTTAGGGTGAATGTGGTTAATAATCAAGGAGGGGCTAGTTGCATTTCTATCAACAGTCAGGGCTGCTCTGCTCTGTTCCAGCCTGCTGATATGACCTCATTAGTACATTAATCTGGACTGAACTGGGTGTGTTGGGCTGCTAGTGGTGAACATTATCCTAGAAGACTGTATGTGTTTGGCTACTAGCGCTGAGCTGAACTGAACTCTGACCTTATTAATGAAGGAAGGAAACGTGTGCTGCCTCTCAAGCTTGGCCTACGGACTGTTTCCCTTGTTTCCTCTCCTCCACTGAGATTTCTCTCTGTCGCTGTACCAGACTAAAGTAGTGGTCCAACCATGGTCCTGGAGAATAGTGACCCACAGGGTGGAAAGAAATCTGTTTCAGCCCAGCACTTAGAAATCTGACAACATATGTTGTCCCTAGCAACAGCTCCAATCAAACTGATGGATTTATATATACAGTACCAGTCAACAGTTTGGACACCTATTCATTCCAGGGTTTTTCTTTATTTGTACTATTTTCTACCTTGTAGAATAATAGTGAAAACATCAAAACTATGAAAAAACACATATGGAATCATAAAGTAACCAAAAAAGTGTTAAACAAATCAAAATATATTTATTGGTGTCCTTTAGTAGTGGTTTCTTTGCAGCAATTCAACCATGAACGACTGATTCACGCAATCTCCTCTGAACAGTTGATGTTGAGATGTGTCTGTTACTAGAACTCTTTGAAACATTTATTTGGGCTGCAATTTCTGAGGCTGGTAACTCTAATGAACTTATCCTCTGCAGCATAGGTATCTCTGGGTCTTACTTTCCTGTGGTGGTCCTCATGAGAACCAGTTTCATCATAACGCTTGATGGTTTTTGCGACTGCACTTGAAGAAACTTTCAAAGTTCTTGAAATGTTCCATATTGACAGACCTTCATGTCTTAAATTAATGATGGACTGTCCTTTCTCTTTGCTTATTTGAGCTGTTCTTTCCATAATATGGACTTGGTCTTTTACCAAATAGGGCTTTCTTCTGAATACCACCCCTACCTTGTCACAACACAACTGATTGTCTCAAACACATTAAGAAGGAAAATAATTCCACAAATTAACTTTGAACAAGGCACACCTGTTATTTGAAATGCATTCCAGGTGACTACCTCATGAAGCTGGTTGAGAGAAAGCCAAAAGTGTGCAAAGCTGTCTTCAAGGCAAGGGGTGGCTACTTTGAAGAATCTCAAATATAAAACATACTTTGATTTGTTTAACTTTTTTTGGTTACTACATGATTCCATATGTGTTATTTTATAGTTTTGATGTCTTCACTATTATTCGACAATGTAGAAAATAGTAAAAAATAAAGAAAAACCCTTGAATAAGTAGGTGTGTCAAACTTTTGACTGATACTGTAAGTACACTTTTAGATATTCATTTCACAGTTTGGTTTTTTTGACCGTTTTATTTCATAAATTATCTCACATGATGATCTTTTCTTAAACCCTGAAGACAACTTCTCCAACAAACTACTGTAACTGCAATGCATATTGTATCTGGGAGTGATGTTTTGATGATGGCTGTAAAATTGGGCATCAAGAGAATTAAGGATATGAGTGATTGAAGGTTGATGGATAACCCAGGGATTGAATGATATATAATGAATCTCTCCTCTGTTTCCCCCCAGAAGCGAAGAGGAAGCCAAATTAAAGGAAAAGTTTGGGAGAAAAAATATAAAGTTAGCACAATGTTAACAGTTCGGTCTCTGATGTCTTTGCCTTCAAACGGTGCAATTACTTGGAGAGGTGGGAGACTGGTACCTGGTTGCCTTCACCCTCTCCAGAGAGGTTTCTTCTCTGATCTAAAAGCCGGGGTAATAATTTATTTCTAAAGAAACATTCTGGAAAGTCTGCCGAACCGCAGTCTTCTTTCTTCAAAAGGTGCTGAGATCTAATGTGAAACAATATATGTTGATTCCCAGTAATGGCTGGTTTGGGCTTTTGCCTGCAATGGGAGACTCTAATTCCTCCATTGTTGACGACAGGCCCCATCTGTGTAGACATAGGAAGCTTACAGGACCCCTCTGGACAGTTTTAACATTAGACAATCAGCATCTGCAATGAGATGAGGTTCCGTTCTAGAACTCTTGGGGAGAATCTCAATTGCATACACCTCATGTCCTCTGTCCTCGTCTCCTTCTCAAAACCCATTGGATGAGAAAACCAGAGGTCCCTCCCCTCTGACCTTCTACTCCAATGGGTTTTTGAGAAGGAGAGAGGACGTGGAGTATGAGTATGAGATTCTCTCAATGTGTTCTATCTGATGATTCCAAAGAGGGCCTAGACATTCCACGAGAGGCCATTTTTTGTAAATGGTGTTTCTTTATGTTCTCTCTAAATGACAAAACTGCGCCCCAGATATTACCATCCATGCCATTGAAACAAGCATTATAGTTTAATTCCTGCAATGAAAAGCTTCCAAAGAGCTAAGAACGCTGCTGTTAGATATGTGTGGAGGAATGAAGTCAGGCTCCAAGGAATCCATTGCCTCTCTGTTGCTTCCACTAATGGCAAACGGATGTCATTGGATTTCTTTATTTTTTACGGAGACAGCAAGTGCTTCTCACCCAAAGATAAATGAATTAATATTTTACACTTCAGCTGAATTCTGCTCCAGGAGGAGATTCTTGGAGAACTGGAGAGTCAAATAAATTAAGAAAAAAAGAAAGACAGAAATGAGAGCTTTGAATGTGAACCTTTATAATGTTATTCAGAGCCAACGAGTCATGTAAGAGAAAGGAATCTTTTCTTGTTCCAGTCAAGGACATTATCTTCTCCTGCTAGTGGTTATTAGCATTAGCATTTATATATTCAATGCAATTTTGAGGTCTAGTGATACTCTGAGGGGTCAGGGGAGAGAAAGGACTGAGAGAGAAAGCCTTTCTCTATGTGCAATTGCCGTTAAAACCAAGACAGAATAAGCAATGAGAAACCGTGCAAGGACATTTCATGCTGAAATTCAATCTATGATGGGAAGTCTAAAACATGCATCTTACGACAGCCAGGGTTAGGATGATAGAGGAACCTCATGCTGTGGAAAATATACAGACGTTGAACTGATGGAGCTAAGGAGCGGATACACCAGGATGTCTTTTCATGATTATATAATTAAATATGTTTTGAACATTAACATCTTACCGTAAATAACAAACAAATTGTCAGTTCAGTGCCATTCCAATTACTGTGAACCCTTAAAGTGGAACTGACAGCTTTTTAACTACTTTGCAGATATGAAACAAACAGACAATCATAATATCAGTCAGTAATACTGTATCAAAGTTTATACTACAAAACCAACTTCATAAGAGGTTTTAAAAATAGGTTCAGTTTGACTCAAAATTCCATGACGTACACTAAGGCATTGTTGGCAGAATAGATGAATGCAGTTCAATGCATGATTCATATAATTCACCAATACATTTCTTGATAGTCCAACAAATATTGCCATCAGGTTGTAAATCGCTGCTGTTACAGTGTTTGCTGCCTCCAGCCATTTGGGATGCACCATTTCAGTTTCAATACCATCCAGAATCCTACCGCTGGCTTGCCTCTGAAGCTAAGCAGGGTTGGTCCCTGGATGGGAGACCTGATACTGTTGGAGGGCCTGTAGGGGGAACTGTTCTCTCTGGTCTAAGGAGATCCCAGGGCAGGGATTGGGGACATTGCCCTGTGTAGGGTGCCGTCTTTCAGATGGGATGTTAAATGGATGTCCTGTCTCTCTGTGGTCACTAAAGATCCCATGGTACTTATCGAAAGAGTAGGGGTGTTAACCTCGGTGTCCTGGCTAAAATGTCCAATCTGGCCCTCATACCATCATGGCCACCTAATCATCCCCAGCATCCAATTGGCTCACTCATCAACTCTCACCCCGCAACTATTCCCCAGGTCATTGCCGTAAATGAGAATGTGTTCTCAGTCAACTTACCTGGTAAAAGAAATATATATATATATTTGGGACAAAAATGCATGACTGTAACTAAGGCTGGGAATGTCAATACTATCAAACTAGCAAGGACAATGATCTCAAGTCTGTCATAACGGAGCTAATAGGCTAGCACATCTATTTATGTAGCTCTCTGTTCTCAAGCTAAACGCACTGAGCCTAACGTTTGGTTAACTAGCAAGAAATGTGACTCACTTTGCTAGCTAGCTATGCTGAGCTTGAACAACTTATCTACAGTTAGCATATCTCTTAGTTGTCAATCAAATGTATTTGGTATTGATAATTTTATTTAATCTTTATTTAACTAGGCAAGTCAGTTAAGAACAAATTCTTATTTTCAATGACGGCCTAGGAACAGTGGGTTAACTGCCTGTTCAGGGGCAGAACGACAGATTTGTACCTTGTCAGCTCAGGGATTTGAACTTGCAACCTTACGGTTACTAGTCCAACGCTCTAACCACTAGGTTACCCTGGCTGGCAAGTTCCCATTCAGCTGTCAAAATGTGGGTTGGCAGGCAAGCTGCAGAAAGGTGAGCAGGCTACTATTCCCCATCCTTTATTAGTTTGACAGCCAAGTACAAGCTGAAAACGTTTGAGAAGGTTTATCTACTGTTCCCTAGTTAGATTTTAGCTCATCTTGCTCTGGCTAAAATGAATTGTTGATCTTGTTGTTGTTGATGTGCATACCTGAGGGAGAGAGAGCCTACCTTTTCATAGTTGTTTGATCAATAGGACTGTGAAGTTCCCAAATGTATGAGGACTCCCGTGGTGTTTACATATTTCCAGAAATCCATTCAGGTGTATTTTGTGGCTTTTGGCGAATGCCTTCTAAGGATCTAAAGTCGCGCTGTTGTAACCAACTGTAAACACACAGTCCAGTTCAAAGTGAATGATGGTGGGCCTGTGTGGCAAATGGCTTATTTGTACAAATGTCTACTGTAGTTCTGATTGGCTACAGCGCACCGGTCTGTGTAGACTCCAGTCCTGGACAAGGCAGATGTTTTTATTCGGTTTTATTTACTGCAGTGTATTCTAATGTCCAAACGCATGGCCGCTTCCCACTCTATGTGCCTTACTCTACGTCATTCCTAAACATTCTAATAAACATTGAAAATGACCATATCTGTAACAATGATGCTGGGAGACGGGAGTAGACGTGACAATATCTAAGTAGTCGCTTGTCAGAAAATGTAAAAAAAGGGCATCATATTCTTCCTGGAACAGATTTGAATAAGATTTCATGTTGCTAAAATGCTGTCAGTTCCACTTTAAATGTCACTTTGTCTGACTCCAGTTGGAGCTACCCTGTGAGCTGAGTTCACAGATAGGTCAATCAATCAATCAATCAAAACCCTATATTTCTATAGTTTTTTTTTACTAATACATTTGTTACAAAGTGCTTGACAGCAACCCAGGCCTAAATCTCCACAGAACAGGCAGAGGTGATTTGGCAAGGGAACGCTCCCTGGGTGATGTGCATCCAACACCCAGAACTGGGGGATGGAGGGTAGTTTAGAGTAAATGGGTTGAATCATTGAAAACCCGGAGTTAAATTATGTTTCTGAGAATAAGAAAGAGAAACGGGGAGGAGAAGAGGCGTTGGACAGACACACACACACGGACACACACACTGGCTTAGCTAAACACATTAGGTTGGTTAATGGGTAATTTCACTGCAAGAGGAGGTCAGGGGATCAGGAGCTCTGGCACTTAAGGAGGAAGAGGAAGAGGAAGGAGGTTTCTCATCGTCTGTCTGTCCGCAGGACAAAGAGTAGAATATGACTGAAGGTTTACCTTCCTCTAGCTCCGCAGGAAACAGAAAGCACAGACTACAAAATGGCTCCCAACGATGTCATCAGACCCATTCTATAATCTCTCTCTGTCATGAGAGCGATCTATGAATCTTTTATTGCAATTTCTATTTTTAATAAAGCATTATATGATATATAAGATACCATTCTTAACATAAATTGATCTCTTTGCGTCCACAGGAGTCATCTAATCTCGTCTATAATGAGTTTCTTTATTCCTTCTACTTTTGTGTTTGTTCACCGGGTAATTTAAGGACCCTAAGTGTCACAATTTGGGGTCTTTCTTCCCTGTAGATGGTCTGTATGCGGCTGCATTAAGATGAGTTGGGTGGGGGGGGCTGTAGAGGAGGGCAGAGGGGATATGGGGGTATAGTATTGTGTTCGTAGGCTGACTTTGAGATTTGTATTATCATTTTCAAAGCATCAAAGGTTCTCTCTCCAGCCAAGCTTAAAGAGATGTGAGTTTGCCTTTGTTCCATCCCCTGCTACATTACCCTTCTGCATTAGGACTCCTCTTTATCCGTGAAATTACCTTTTAGCTTTCTCATTCACACATCCCAGCACAGCCCCACACAGACGGAGATGGTTCGCAAATTCTTCACCACCGACATATCATATATTCTTTCTTCCTCTCTTTTTCTCCCCCCGTCTTCCTCTCTAAAGATAGTTGCGTTTGTGATGTGATTTTTTTCTTCCATTACTTTCCCTCTTTCTCTAGTTCTCTCCGTGCTAACTTCATAACGTGCATTATATGGTCAGTGTTGTCGTTGATCGGTTCATCTGAAAAGCAAACGCGGTGGTGTGTGTGTGTGACCATGCGTTCGTCGGTGTGTGCGTGTGTGTGTGTCCATGCGTGCGTCGGTGTGTGTGCGTGTGTGTGTGCGCGCGTCGGTGCGTTTTAATGGTGAGGGGATGTTGACTGAAATGTTTTTGTTCTCCCCAATGCTCAGAGAAACCACTTCCCATCCACTTACAGTCGCTTTGAAGCTGCCTTGATGCACCTGACAACAACCTGCTTGAACCCAAAGCATAAAAGGCAACACAAATGTAAAGTATACAGATACATTTAGCCTTGATTTCTTTATATCTTTTTAGGGTTTTGCCTTTTGATTTCACTTTGGAGACAAACTACCATGTTGTTGGCAGGGTTTGCTTTCTTCTGTTGTAGTGTCAGGTTATTTGCATGACACAGAAAAACTTTAGTAATCCTCTCATTTGTTTTGCTTCCAGACATTGATTTGAGTTATTTACATGTAGGCTAATGAAATTGGCTGGCAGTTAAAGGCTAGTACACTCACAAACCACCTAACATGATTTTCTACTTACCTTGGCCAAAGGCAATTCACTATAATATTGTCGGTATGTATTTAGTTTAGATGAGTACCTAATAGCCTTATTTTATGCAATAGCATAGTCAGTACAGTAGCTGTAGGTTTAACAAAGGATGCATTCCATTACTTGTGATGTCTGGACTCTTCTCTGTACTTAAACTACTAAGCTCTAGTAAAACAATTCCTTGTCATTTACCCGGAAGACAAAATTAAAATACAAAACGGGGAAAATTCCATGACTGGAATGTCTTTTCCGGTCTGGTGTAATTAATTGGTTTTTATCCATGTAGAATTGTAAATGAAGATGTAAATTGGGCGTTTAACATAGCTACAGGACATGCAGGCTTCCACTGTCAAACTCAATTACAGACAATACTCACAGAGAGGAAAACCAATCAGGATCTATCCCGGATGAGATGTGTGTTGGGGCATAGGGGACCTGTGTGTGTGTGTGTGTGTGTGTGTGTGTGTGTGTGTGTGTGTGTGTGTGTGTGTGTGTGTGTGTGTGGGGGTGGGTGGGTGGGTGGGTGGGTGTGTGGGTGGGTGGGTGTGTGGGTGTGTGTGTGTGGGTGGGTGGGTGGGTGGGTGTGTGTGTGGGTGGGTGGGTGGGTGGGTGGGTGGGTGGGTGGGTGGGTGGGTGGGTGGGTAGGAGTACCAGCCATACACCAGTTTAGAGGAAGGAACCTGAAATGATCGTGGAAGTGATAAAGAGTTGAGTATTGCTAACTGTGAAAACCTAAATATACACTCAGTATAGACTAAATATAGGCAACCCCACCAATGAATCACTCAATGGAAATGAATTGGTCAGTTACCTTCCCTCTCAGTGCAAGTATACTTCCTTTTGATGGGACTTAGTTTAGTTCAGTTTGAAGTCTCCCCAGTTGTGACTACTCAGAGTCAGTTATAGAGACTGGGTGTTTTAATAAAGTACATCACAGCTCTAGTGCTGTATTTGGCGGTGCTTTGCAAGCCTTAACCCAAACCCTAGCCTTAACCCTAGCCTTAACCCTAACCCTAACCCAAGCCTTAACCCAAACCCTAGCCTTAACCCTAGCCTTACCCATAATCCTAGCCTTAACCCTAACCCCAGCCTTAAAACCTAACCCCAGCCTTAAGATTAAGACCTAACCCCAGCCTTAACCCTAACCCTAGCCTTAAGACCCAACCCTAGCCTTAACCCTAACCCTAGCCTTAACCCTAACCCTAGCCTTAACCCTAACCCTTAACCATAACTCTAGCCTTAAAACCTAACCCTAGCCTTAACCCTAGCCTTAACCCTAACCCTTAACCCTAACCCTAGCCTTAAGACCTAACCCTAGCCTTAACCATAACCCTAGCCTTAAACCCTAACCCTGGACGTAACCCTAGCCTTCAGACCTAACTCTAGCCTTAAGACCTAACCCTAGCCTTCAGACCTAACCCTAGCCATGAGACCTAACCCTAGCCTTAAAACCTAACCCTAGCCTTAACCCTAGCCCTAGCCTTAACTCTAACCCTAGTCTTAACCCTAACCCTAGTCTTAACCCTAGCCCTAGCCTTGAGACCTAACCCTAGCCTTGAGACCTAACCCTAGCCTTAAGACCTAACCCTAGCCTTAAGACCTAACTCTAGCCTTGGCCGTAAGACCTAACCCTAACCCTAACCCAAGCCTTAACCCAAACCCTAGCCTTAACCCTAGCCTTAACCATAATCCTAGCCTTAACCCTGACCCCAGCCTTAAAACCTAACCCCAGCCTTAAGATTAAGACCTAACCCCAGCCTTAACCCTAACCCTAGCCTTAAGACCCAACCCTAGCCTTAACCCTAACCCTAGCCTTAACCCTAACCCTAGCCTTAACCCTAACCCTTAACCATAACTCTAGCCTTAAAACCTAACCATAGCCTTAACCCTAGCCTTAACCCTAACCCTTAACCCTAACCCTAGCCTTAAGACCTAACCCTAGCCTTAACCATAACCCTAGCCTTAAACCCTAACCCTGGCCGTAACCCTAGCCTTCAGACCTAACTCTAGCCTTAAGACCTAACCCTAGCCATGAGACCTAACCCTAGCCTTAAAACCTAACCCTAGCCTTAACCCTAGCCCTAGCCTTAACTCTAACCCTAGTCTTAACCCTAACCCTAGTCTTAACCCTAACCCTAGCCTTGAGACCTAACCCTAGCCTTAAGACCTAACCCTAGCCTTAAGACCTAACTCTAGCCTTGGCCGTAAGACCTAACCCTAACCCTAACCCTAGCCTTAAGACCTAACCCTAGCCTTAGGTCTTAGGGTTAGGTCTAGGTCTTAACTCCAGCCTTAAGACCTAACCCTAGCCTTAAGACCTAACCCTTGGCCTTAAGACCTAACTGTATCCTTAAGACCTAACCCTAGCCCTAACCCTATCCTTAAGACCTAACCCTAACCCTAGCCTCAAGACCTAACCCTAGTCCTAACCCTAGCCTCAATACCTAACCTTAGTACTAACCCTGCCTTAACACCTAACCCTAGCCTTAAGACCTAAACCTAGCCGTAAGACCTAACCCTAGTCCTAACCCTAGCCTTAAGAGCTAGTCCTAACCCTAAACTTAAGACCTAACCCTAGCCCTAAGACCAAACCCTAGCCTTAAGACCTAACCCTAGCCTTAAGACCTAGCCCTAGCCTTAATACCTAGCCCTAACCCTAGTCTTAAGACATAACCCTAGCCTTAAAACATAACCCTAGCCTTAAAACATAACCCTAGTCTTAAGACCTATAGGCCCTCAACATTTTCAAAGACCCCAGCCACCCAAGTCATAGACCATTCTCTCTGCTACCGCACGGCAAGCAGTACCAATGCAACAAGTCTGGAACTAACAGAATCCAGAACAGCTTCTACCTCAAACCCCAAACTACTAAATAGTTAGTTAAAATAGTTAACCCTCTCTGCATTGACTCTTTTTGCACTATCTCGTAAGACTCATCACATACGTTGCTGTTACTGTTTATTATCTATCCTGCTGCCTAGTCACTTTATCCCTGCCTATATGTACATATCTACCTCAATTACCTCATACCGCTGCTCATCGACTCAGTACTGGTACCCCATATATGTTTTCATGTTATTGTTACTTATTGTGTATTTATTCCTCAGGTTATTATTTTTATATTATTTCTCTTTTGTTCTCTCTACATTGTTGGGAAGAGCCTGTAAGTAAACATTTCACTGTTAGTCTACACCTGTTGTTTACCAAGCATGTGACAAATACAATGTGATTTGATTTGAAACCCTGGGGGAGTCATATTGGTAGAAATAGTAGTAGGATTTTACAGTAGCCAAACATCTTGTGATTTAATCGACCATGGTGTAAAGATGTTACCAAATGTTATTTTCATACACGTTTCAAGAGTTACAGGAAAACTATTTATTTTGTTATTAGTCCACTGTTGATACAGTCCCAAAATGTTTTGAGGTCAGCAATCAAGTGTTCAAGATATATAACTTTTTGTATTTTGAAAGTTATATATCTTGATAACTTGATTGCTGACATGCAAAACATTTTGGGACTGTATCAACAGTGGACTAATGAAACAAACAAAAAAATATAATTTTAAGGTGGAGTTTGCCTTTAACAATGTGAATCCACTAGTAAATAGTTGACTGTGGTTTCATAGCTAATGCTACTCATGTAACCAGAGCTCATTGGAGTAAACAGAAAGCTGAAAGCTTCGTTTATGTGGAGAGTCATTTGTAAATGCCAGAGCTCTGGATTTACACTCACTGATTTAAGACATTAAAAAAAGCCATCTCATTGAAATTATAATGATCATAAAACAAATGCCTGTGGCACTGCAGACATATCAAACAACAAATGCCTGTCTCACTGCAGACATATCAAACAACAAATACCTGTGGCACTGCAGACATATCAAACAACAAATACCTGTGGCACTGCAGACATATCAAACAACAAATACCTGTGACACTGCAGACATATCAAACAACAAATACCTGTGGCACTGCAGACATATCAAACAACAAATACCTGTGGCACTGCAGACATATCAAACAACAAATACCTGTGGCACTGCAGACATATCAAACAACAAATACCTGTGACACTGCAGACATATCAAACAACAAATACCTGTGGCACTGCAGACATATCAAACAACAAATACCTGTGGCACTGCAGACATATCAAACAACAAATACCTGTGACACTGCAGACATATCAAACAACAAATACCTGTGACACTGCAGACATATCAAACAACAAATACCTGTGACACTGCAGACATATCAAACAACAAATACCTGTGGCACTGCAGACATATCAAACAACAAATACCTGTGACACTGCAGACATATCAAACAACAAATACCTGTGGCACTGCAGACATATCAAACAACAAATACCTGTGGCACTGCAGACATCAAACAACAAATACCTGTGGCACTGCAGACATCAAACAACAAATACCTGTGGCACTGCAGACATATCAAACAACAAATACCTGTGACACTGCAGACATATCAAACAACAAATACCTGTGGCACTGCAGACATATCAAACAACAAATACCTGTGGCACTGCAGACATCAAACAACAAATACCTGTGACACTGCAGACATATCAAACAACAAATACCTGTGACACTGCAGACATATCAAACAACAAATACATGTGGCACTGCAGACATATTAAACAACAAATACCTGTGGCACTGCAGACATATCAAACAACAAATACCTGTGGCACTGCAGACATATCAAACAACAAATACCTGTGGCACTGCAGACATCAAACAACAAATACCTGTGACACTGCAGACATATCAAACAACAAATACCTGTGGCACTGCAGACATATCAAACAACAAATACCTGTGGCACTGCAGACATATCAAACAACAAATACCTGTGGCACTGCAGACATATCAAACAACAAATACCTGTGGCACTGCAGACATATCAAACAACAAATACCTGTGGCACTGCAGACATATCAAACAACAAATACCTGTGACACTGCAGACATATCAAACAACAAATACCTGTGGCACTGCAGACATCAAACAACAAATACCTGTGGCACTGCAGACATATCAAACAACAAATACCTGTGGCACTGCAGACATATCAAACAACAAATACCTGTGGCACTGCAGACATATCAAACAACAAATACCTGTGGCACTGCAGACATCAAACAACAAATACCTGTGGCACTGCAGACATATCAAACAACAAATACCTGTGGCACTGCAGACATATCAAACAACAAATACCTGTGGCACTGCAGACATATCAAACAACAAATACCTGTGGCACTGCAGACATATCAAACAACAAATACCTGTGGCACTGCAGACATATCAAACAACAAATACCTGTGGCACTGCAGACATATCAAACAACAAATACCTGTGACACTGCAGACATATCAAACAACAAATACCTGTGGCACTGCAGACATATCAAACAACAAATACCTGTGACACTGCAGACATATCAAACAACAAATACCTGTGGCACTGCAGACATATCAAACAACAAATACCTGTGGCACTGCAGACATATCAAACAACAAATACCTGTGGCACTGCAGACATATCAAACAACAAATACCTGTGGCACTGCAGACATATCAAACAACAAATACCTGTGGCACACTGCAGACATATCAAACAACAAATACCTGTGACACTGCAGACATATCAAACAACAAATACCTGTGACACTGCAGACATATCAAACAACAAATACCTGTGGCACTGCAGACATATCAAACAACAAATACCTGCACTGCAGACATATCAAACAACAAATACCTGTGACACTGCACATATCAAACAACAAATACCTGTGACACTGCAGACATATCAAACAACAAATACCTGTGGCACTGCAGACATATCAAACAACAAATACCTGTGACACTGCAGACATATCAAACAACAAATACCTGTGGCACTGCAGACATATAAAACAACAAATACCTGTGGCACTGCAGACATATCAAACAACAAATACCTGTGACACTGCAGACATATCAAACAACAAATACCTGTGGCACTGCAGACATATCAAACAACAAATACCTGTGGCACTGCAGACATATCAAACAACAAATACCTGTGACACTGCAGACATATCAAACAACAAATACCTGTGGCACTGCAGACATATCAAACAACAAATACCTGTGGCACTGCAGACATATAAAACAACAAATGCCTGTGGCACTGCAGACATATCAAACAACAAATACTGCAGACATGTGACACTGCAGACATATCAAACAACAAATACCTGTGGCACTGCAGACATATAAAACAACAAATACTTGTGACACTGCAGACATATCAAACAACAAATGCCTGTCTCACTGCAGACATATCAAACAACAAATACCTGTGACACTGCAGACATATTAAACAACAAATGCCTTGCAATGCAGACGTATCAAACAACAAATACCTGTGGCACTGCAGACATATCAAACAACAAATACCTGTGGCACTGCAGACAACAAATACCTGTGACACTGCACATATCAAACAACAAATACCTGTGGCAGACATATCAAACAACAAATACCTGTGACACTGCAGACATATCAAACAACAAATACCTGTGGCACTGCAGACATATAAAACAACAAATACCTGTGGCACTGCAGACATATCAAACAACAAATACCTGTGACACTGCAGACATATCAAACAACAAATACCTGTGACACTGCAGACATATCAAACAACAAATGCCTGTCTCACTGCAGACATATCAAACAACAAATACCTGTGACACTGCAGACATATCAAACAACAAATACCTGTGGCACTGCAGACATATCAAACAACAAATACCTGTGTTACTGCAGACATATCAAACAACAAATGCCTGTGGCACTGCAGACATATCAAACAACAAATACCTGTGACACTGCAGACATATCAAACAACAAATACCTGTGGCACTGCAGACATATAAAACAACAAATACTTGTGACACTGCAGACATATCAAACAACAAATGCCTGTCTCACTGCAGACATATCAAACAACAAATACCTGTGACACTGCAGACATATTAAACAACAAATGCCTTGCAATGCAGACGTATCAAACAACAAATACCTGTGGCACTGCAGACATATCAAACAACAAATACCTGTGACACTGCAGACATATCAAACAACAAATACCTGTGACACTGCAGACATATCAAACAACAAATACCTGTGGCACTGCAGACATATCAAACAACAAATACCTGTGACACTGCAGACATATCAAACAACAAATACCTGTGACACTGCAGACATATCAAACAACAAATGCCTGTCTCACTGCAGACATATCAAACAACAAATACCTGTGACACTGCAGACATATCAAACAACAAATACCTGTGACACTGCAGACATATCAAACAACAAATGCCTTGGAATGCAGGTTGGAACAACCAACAAGAAAACAATTATGGTACACAATGTAATACACGGTAGAAGTATGTCTGTGTAGTGTTAGGCTCATTGAGCCTGGACAGAAGTATGTCTGTGTAGTGTTAGGCTCATTGAGCCTGGATGGAAGTATGTCTGTGTAGTGTTAGGCTCATTGAGCCTGGATGGAAGTATGTCTGTGTAGTGTTAGGCTCATTGAGTCTGGACAGAAGTATGTCTGTGTAGTGGTAGGCTCATTGAGTCTGGACAGAAGTATGTCTGTGTAGTGTTAGGCTCATTGAGTCTGGACAGAAGTATGTCTGTGTAGTGTTAGGCTCATTGTCTGTGTAGTGTTAGGCTCATTTAGTCTGGGTGGAAGTATGTCTGTGTAGTGTTAGGCTCATTGAGTCTGGACGGAAGTATGTCTGTGTAGTGTTAGGCTCATTGAGTCTGGACAGAAGTATGTCTGTGTAGTGTTAGGCTCATTGTCTGTGTAGTGTTAGGCTCATTGAGTCTGGACAGAAGTATGTCTGTGTAGTGTTAGGCTCATTGAGTCTGGACAGAAGTATGTCTGTGTAGCGTTAGGCTCATTGAGTCTGGATGGAAGTATGTCTGTGTATTGTTAGGCTCATTGAGTCTGGACAGAAGTATGTCTGTGTAGTGTTAGGCTCATTGCGTCTGGATGGAAGTATGTCTGTGTAGTGTTAGGCTCATTGAGTCTGGATGGAAGTATGTCTGTGTAGTGTTAGGCTCATTGAGTCTGGATGGAAGTATGTCTGTGTAGTGTTAGGCTCATTGAGTCTGGACAGAAGTATGTCTGTGTAGTGTTAGGCTCATTGAGTCTGGATGGAAGTATGTCTGTGTAGTGTTAGGCTCATTGAGCCTGGACAGAAGTATGTCTGTGTAGCGTTAGGCTCATTGAGTCTGGATGGAAGTATGTCTGTGTAGTGTTAGGCTCATTGAGTCTGGATGGAAGTATGTCTGTGTAGTGTTAGGCTCATTGAGTCTGGATGGAAGTATGTCTGTGTAGCGTTAGGCTCATTGAGTCTGGATGGAAGTATGTCTGTGTAGTGTTAGGCTCATTGAGTCTGGATGGAAGTATGTCTGTGTAGTGTTAGGCTCATTGAGCCTGGACAGAAGTATGTCTGTGTAGCGTTAGGCTCATTGAGTCTGGATGGAAGTATGTCTGTGTAGTGTTAGGCTCATTGAGTCTGGATGGAAGTATGTCTGTGTAGCGTTAGGCTCATTGAGTCTGGATGGAAGTATGTCTGTGTAGTGTTAGGCTCATTGAGTCTGGATGGAAGTATGTCTGTGTAGTGTTAGGCTCATTGAGTCTGGATGGAAGTATGTCTGTGTAGTGTTAGGCTCATTGAGTCTGGATGGAAGTATGTCTGTGTAGTGTTAGGCTCATTGAGTCTGGATGGAAGTATGTCTGTGTAGTGTTAGGCTCATTGAGTCTGGATGGAAGTATGTCTGTGTAGTGTTAGGCTCATTGAGTCTGGACAGAATCAGCGATGTCCTGTCATTTTTGTTGATGATTGATTTATGCTTTCAGGTGTAACACAGCTTTGGATAGTTACACTCAGACCCCCATTAACCCTCAGCTGTACCATGTGCATGTGCACGCACACACACCCACGCACATGTACACACACACACACACACACACGTACACACACACACACACACGTACACACACACATACCAATCGCTTTCTGATCCATCAAACAAATCCATCCACTTCACTGAGAACATTATGATTGCCTTACATCAAACCTAGCAGGCAATTAAGGCAGACAAGTCATCATCATCAGGCCTATGTTTGTTGCCTGGTTTGATGCAGAAGCTTTTAATTTCTCAATGCGCTGGCCGGCAAACATGAAAGCTACAAGCTTCAATCACAAATCAATCAAAGCACTCAATTAACCTCAATTGCGGATGGTCCAAAGCACTCTAAAGGCATTCTCCATTACATATGTACAGCTGCAGTTGACATGTATCATTGACAAATGGTATCCATATGTACCTAACCATCAAACACACAGAAAGAAGTCACATCTTTGGGTAACAATTAACATGTAACTATGCTTTAGAAAAGGTTTGTAAAGGCATTTATTTTTGGATTTGTGAAGTCTACATAAGCACGACATAAATGCTTCAGGAATCCTGTAAAGACAAAGTCATACTGCATAAAGGCTGATACAAAATGTTCCTCCATCTGCTGCTTTGCCAAATGTGGCGTAATCCTTTTGCATGGCATGTGTATTTGAATGATCTATATTCTAGGCCTTGTGGGTTGGTAATGAGGGTTTCTGAAGGCATGGCTATTTTTAACTGGGCTTTATTCATGTTATGTTGAAATCCATTGAGTAGTAGAAGGGTTATGGGGTTCTTTTCCACCTGGCGTCCTGCTTGTGTTTTCAGATGTCACTGCTTGTCAGACATCACTGTGTTAAATATGAACTTTAATCCTGTTAGTGTAATCAAAACTCACACAGCACCAGGCCATCTGGGATCACAGTACACACCACAGGTTATACAAAATACACACGCGCGCATGCAGGCGCGCATACACACACACTGCTCTCACTGACAAAATAGCTTGCGGGCAGAAAACAATGCAAAGTGAAAGGAAATTAATATTTAAGTAGATCATTTGCAAGATTTTAGATAATTAGCAGGACATATTCATGTATTCAGGTTGGGGAATATATCACATTGAGACATTTCTGCTTATTCTAATCAGATACATGCAACCTGTCACTGGGTTCGCGTATGCAAATGGCCATATGCTACTAATTACCTACGGCTGTCATAAGCCGAGACGTTCCCTCTCCGAACACTGAAACTTTATTATTAACTGTTCAACTGGACTCTTCAGATTTAACTAAAACGTGTTTGTCCCTAAGGTCCTATCAAAGCATGGCAGAAATGTGCACTTCTCAACCAGACTGGAATTAGATTGCTGAATAAAGAGACTCCCAAATGCTTTTGTCCTGGTCGCATTCCAACGTCAGGGTAACGTCAGGTTTGTCTTTGTTAACTAGAGACTTTCATGCTGAGCTGCCAAGCTTATTCCATATACCCCTATTCTGCATTTAAAAACAATCTAACCTATCTGTTAAAAGTTATGTCTGTATACTGTAGGATATCTACACTGTGTACAAAACATGTAGAACACCGGATCTTTCCTTCCTGGTGAATCCAGGTGAAAGATATGATCCCTTATTGATGTCACTTGTTAAATCAACTTCAATCAGTATAGATGAAAGGGAGGAGACAGGATAACGGATGATATTTAAGACTTGAGACAATTGAGACATGGATTGTATACTGTATGTGTGCCATTCAGAGGGTGAATGGGCAAGACAAAATATATCAGTGCCTTTGAACTGGGTATGATAGTAGGTGCCAGGCCGAGTGCACACCTGTCAAGAACTGCAAAGCTGCTGGGTTTTTCACATTCAACAGTTTCCCGTGTGTATCAAGAATGGTCCACCACCCAAAGAACATCCAGCCAAATGTTAAGAACTGTGGGAAGCATTGGAGTCAACATGGGCCAACATCCCTGTGGAACGTTTTCAACACTATGTAGAGTCCCGACAAATTTCCCGACAAATTGAGACTGTTCTGAGGCCAAAAGGGGTGCAACTCATTATTAGGAAGGTGTTCATGTTTTGTACACTCAGTGTATATGTACTGTTTCACAAGTGTATTTCATGATCTAGTGCTTCAACCATGTTCTTCTTCTGCAGCAGTCAGCAGGTCAAGAGATAAGAGATGGCAGGAGTTGATCAACACCTTTATTTAACTGGTCCAGTCTAACTACTCTCCTTTTTCATCCCTCCCTTTCTCTCTTTCTCTCTCCTCTCTGTCTCTCTCTTTCTCTGTCTCTCTCTTCCGCTTTCTCTTTCTCTCTCCCATTCTCTCTCCTCTCTGTCTCTCTCCTCCTCTCGCTTTCTCTTTCTCTCTCCCGTTCTCTCTTTCCTCCTCAATCTGTCTCTCGCTGTCTTTCTCTCTCTCCTCCTCTCTCTCTCCTCCTCTCTATTTCTCTTTCTCTCTCCCGTTCTCTCTTTCCTCCTCAATCTGTCTCTCGCTGTCTTTCTCTCTCTCCTCCTCTCTCTCTCCTCCTCTCTCCCGTTCTCTCTCTCCTCCTCAATCTGTCTCTCGCTGTCTTTCTCTCTCTCCTCCTCTCTCTTTCTCCTCCTCTCTCTTTCTCTTTCTCTCTCCTCTCTCTTCTTTCTTTCTTTTCTGACATATTTTCTACATTAGTAACAGAGATGGAAACATTTCTGTCAAATTATTTCCTGTAGTTTACCTTGGCCCTGTGTGTGTGTGTGTGTGTGTGTGTGTGTGTGTGTGTGTGTGTGTGTGTGTTAGAAGAGCAGTGTTGGGGAAGCTACTCTAAAAAAAATAGCTTGGTAAACTAACAATTACTTCCCACTGGAACAAGTTAAAGCTACACTAAAGAAAAATATATAGTTTATTTAACTAAAGTTACTAAAGTTACTTTGAAAAAGAAGTTCACTACATCTAAACCCCTGATCAACCCCTGATCGTAAATCTGTATTGTCAGAAATGATTTCCTACTTCACACCCATTTTATTTTATTTTTGCAAAAAAAAGTAGTGTGTAGTTCCAGTAGTTAGCTACATCACTACATGGCTAAAAAAGTAATTAACTACTGAAAACACTACCTAGATTTGAACTACCACCAAACGACTGCAAATTGAAGTTCACTACGTGTGTGTGTACGACCGTGGAGGCTGCTGAGGGGAGGACGGCTCATAATAATGTCTGGAACAAATGGCATCAAACACATAGAAACCATGTGTTTGATACAATTCCACTCAATCTGCTCAAGCCATTCCCACGAGCCCTTCCTCCTCAATGCAGGTGCCACCAACCTCCTGTGGTACACGTGAATGTGCGTACTCTAAGTTTAAACCTAAGATTGGATGAATGAATGGCAAAATTCTAGACTGTAATTACATAGCTTCAGAGAAGATGTCTACTGCTGTTGGCAGACTCTAGTTCAGTACATACAGAATATACACACACCACTTCCTGTCTGGGCTCCGCTGGGCTTGCTGCCTCTTCTATCACACATACAAACACACACACACGGTAGTGTCCAGTGGTAACACACACACACTCCAGTGGTACTTATTATGCTAGGGTTACAGTTTGGAATCTTCTGTGTTTGTGTAAGACATTCATTCTGAGTTTATTTTGCTTCAGCCTGATATTTCCCTAAACGCCACCACGATTACGTCTCTCTCTCTACACCCCTTCCCTTTTTCAATCTTCTCTTTCTCTAAATCCTTTTTCATGTTTGCCTTTCAGTTATTTTTCTTGTCGTTTTCTACCCGGTCTTTCGCAGCACTCCCTTTCTTCATCTTCTCTTACACTGCTACCATTTTCTCTATTTTGGTTCACCCCACCCAGAAAACCCCTGTTCATTTCCCCCTGCGGCATTCCCCTCCTCTCTAACTAACAGAGTGTGTTGTACAGTACTTTTTGTGGTTGGGCCTGGTTTTCTGTTCCATTATTGGGTAAATGTAAGAGCTGAACCACCATAGACCACCCAGAGACACAATACACTCCTCATGGTGTTTACACACACACATCCACACCTACACACACATCCACACCTACACACATCCACACATCCACACATCCACACATCCACACCTACACACATCCACACCTACACACATCCACACATCCACACCTACACACATCCACACCTACACACACATCCACACCTACACACACATCCACACCAGTGGCGCCTGGTGGGAGGAGCTATAGGAGGACAGGCTCATTGTAATGGCTGGAATGGCATAAATGGAATGGCATCAAACACATCATATGTATGGAAATCACATGTTTGACTCCATTCCATTCCAGCCATTACAATGAGCCTGTCCTCCTATAGCACCTCCCACCAGCCTCCACTGGAACACACCCAACTCAAAGTTATCTTAATCAAAACAAATAACAAAGACCCAAAGCCAATCAATGAAATGTATTAATGAAAACTGAAATGCATTTTATTATTTTCTAATGACATGCTTTACAGCTCTTTACAGCGCTCTGTTAGACTGCAGATTAGTTGTTGTGTGTGTGCGTGTTTGTACGTGCTTGTGTGTCTGTGTGACTGCCACAGTGAGGTTTCAGAGCAGTGTTCTCTGGTCTGATACTGCCCCCTATTGTTCTCATCCACTAATCGTGTCACCTGTCTCTGTCTGCTGATAAAGTAAGGAAAGGATAATCCTGGTAGTATTCTGAGCTAGTACGGTGGATACATCTGAAATACTCCGTTGTAGAAAACGATAGGGTCCTCAATTATGAACCTCCCAAAAATATGAAATGCTTAATTCCATGTCTGAAATGTTTATACATTTTTATTAAACACATCTATACCTATTTTCTATCTCTCCTCCCCTCCTTCACTCCCTCCCTCACATCTTCCCCTCCTTCGCTCCCTCCACCCCTCCCCTAGCTCCTCCTTCACTCCCTCCATCCCTCCTCTAGCTCCTCCTTCCTCCCTCACTTCTTTCTGAATGGTCAGACACTATGACATTCTAGGCAGCTGCAGAATGGAGAGACAATTATTACTGTGGGATAGGAGCTTTAGCTAGGGTGAAACACACACACACACACACACACACAGGTTTCCTGCAGGGCAGAGGGTGATTGTTTCCTATGATGGATGTCACACTCTCTCCCGTCAAACACTGGAACCCTGCTGGTTTTAATTGTCCAATCAGGGGGCCCTGACATTTGTTATTAAGCCAAATGACACACACAAACACAACCACGCACACTAGCGCGTGCACACATACACAAACAATTACATACAATTATATCCCTGTATCTTTATCATTGTGATCATATATTGCATCCCTGAATTATTGAATTATTCTCATAACAGAAATCTGATTTTCACCCCTACTCTATACATTAATCTGCCTCTCTCTCTCTCTCTCTCTCGCCTACAGCCCTCTCATCCATCAGACTGGGAAGCGGTAGTACCATTGCCCTGAGGATGTAATAATCATTTGTGTTCTTTAATACAGTTTTTCTGCATACTATGTTTATCATAAAGATGTCTCTCACACACACACACACACACACACACACACACACACACACACACACACACACACACACACACACACACACTGCAAGGTGGGCGCCTAGCAACCAGAGGACAGACAGAAGCCTGAGGAAATCCTGGTAGTGGCAGGAAGGGATAAGACAACAGGGCCCTCTCCTCTCTCCTCACATCTTCCTTCACTCCCGTTGCCAAGGTGACATGAGACGGACGTTCTTTCTATTGGCCCTCGGGCAGTTTGTCACACCCCCCCCCCCCCCCCCCCCCCACACACACACTATATGGTGCCATACTAGACAAAATACACTTGATAAGGTTTTTAGCAATACAGTTATGATACAATGACTACAAACAGAGGGAGAAAATGTAATTTGTGGAAAAAGTGGATATTACCCCTGAATCATCAATTAATTTCTCTATTCTTTATCTCACTTACGTTCACTGATTATCTTTCTCTCAGCTTTCTCTCTCTGTCTCCCCTTGATACCCCATACCGCTCTATCCCGCCCCCTCTCTCTCTCTCCCTCCACCCTCCCATCCCCCTCCACCTCCCCTCCTCTTGACATGTATGACAGTGTGCTGTGCAGCTCTGCTGGGATAACTGCCAGATTACACACTGTAGTGTTTCTATCCTGTAATATTAACCAGGAGAGCTTACAGCATCAAGGCCCACTGGAGACACACACACACCCCAGCTGAAACATGGAGACTAGTGCTGTAATGTGGCTCCTTTGATCTCCCCTAGCACTCATAATTACGCTGGTTACACACACACACACACACACACTTATATATATATATATATGAACTAATAAGGCAGGGCAAACCATGAAATGGCAGGAGTCTGTAAATGTTAATTTACACCATAAGTGAGAGAGAAGTGAGAGAGAAATTCTGAACCAGGGATGTTGACTGGTGAAGATGTTGCGTTAATAAGCACACACACTGTCTCTCTACAATAACATTGGTTGACAGTGTTTCCTTGTCTCCATTGGCATAGGGGAGGAGAAGAACACTGCTATGGATGTAAACACACATCTATATGCCATAGTATAACAGCTGAAGATGCTATTGATGCTTGTTTCCCTGTTATTATGTTCCCTCCTAGTGACTTCTGTTGTAAGACAGGACGTAGAGATGTCAGAGCACCGATAGATCCTGTAACCCGTTCCCTTTCTGTCCTCCCCGCCACCTAGATTTCATCCTACCTCCCTCTTTCTTCCCTTCGTCCTCCAATGAAGAAAAAAATGGACATTTATGGGGGTGATAGATTTGTGAAATCAGCTCTTATAGTATAGACTCGTACGCAGGTAATAGTTTAGTATTAAACAGTGAAATTATATTTTAGTAAGTGGAGAGGTGTATTGTCTAACTTTGGACCACCCAGTAGCTGCCCTGTTGGGGTGAATAGCATTACTGTATTCCTGTAAAACCATTAGAAAGCTATTATAGTTCACACACACGTGCACACGCACACAGACACACACACAGACACACACAAACACACATGAAAAAACACAAATGCACACACAGTGAGCACTTAGACTTTCCCCCGTGTGTTAACCTCAGCCCACCCAGTCGCCTCCTCTCCAAACAGAGAAACACGGTCTGTGGGTTTGAGGGTTTGGCTGGGACAATACATACTCATTAACTACAGTATGATCAGTGTGTGTGTGTGTGTGTGTGTGTGCGTGCATGTTTGCCCTCGTGTGTGCTTGAGTGTGAGCTTGTGCGTGTAGTGGTGCGGGCACTCTACCGTAGTGGTGAACTTCAATCCAAACTATCTTCAGGTTTTTTTTATTCAGTGAATGTCAGAAGCTGTGAGTGGGATTGACCAGTCTGAGGTCCTACTGTGATTTTTAGATTGCTGTTGTCAAGCTGTGCTTCTCAATCACACCCAGCCTTTAAAGTGTGGCAACGGTCCACCGTCTAGCACCATCTATCTCTAACAACACACCCATATTACAAATCAAATATACACACAGGCCTACAGTACATATAGTCCTTTATACATGCGGTCTGTATACACATATAGGCTACAGCGATACGTACATACACACAAACAGGGGCTTTATAAAATACATTTGATTGATTGACAGCTGGGTAAATGCTGTACACAGGTCGAGATAACACGCGGTGAGTGATGAAAATGCTACTAACAAAACTAATTTAGAAAAGCTTAATAAATGCTATTCTCCCCGAAAGATGTGTGCATATACAATGCTTACTTCTAGGACTGTAGGCTATTGGGATGTAGCCAATGTCTCCACAAGATTAGTTCAATGTGGTTTCAAAACTGTTCTTTAGGTTGCTGCTCCACTAATCTGGTATGCAAAAAGAACCAAATATCAGCTTTGTTCTCAGTTTTCAACAGAAAGTTGAAGACACATTGGGACATGTCTGGAATTTTCTGTCACTACGTCTTTAAAAAGTCATCAATGACATCCAGCGAGACACATAGAGAAACTAAGACGAGACTCAAAAACATCACATAAAAAGGTCAATAATAAATTAAATAACATGACAACACTTACCCAAATCAACCATAGTTTAAAATCCTTTGTGCCTACCTTCCTCCCTGTCTCTCATAAGCCCCATCAATTACACTTCCTTTTAAACTAGGATTTCAATAGAATATTAGCATTCAATGTATAGCAAAATACCATAGCCAGAGTGTTTACATCTATCAATGTGTGAGCAGCTAGCAACACGGCATGGCGTCCTCTCGCAGGTTGAGGTGCATAACAAGCCAGCTAATTGGACAGGTGTTAACAGCCATTATCATATTAAAACGTCATGTGAGATGATTAGCCCGAAACAGCAAGATACCCAGAACCCGCCAAGGATTATCCATCTGTTAAAGATGGAAAATAGGGATTTAGGTCTGTCAGAATGGAGAGATAGAAAGATGAGGGGATGTGGAGAGAAGGAAGAGGGGGAGAGAGCTTAGAGGGAAAGCTCCTTCAGTGTTCAGTAAGCCACAGACAGACAGCTCCCTGTCACAGACTCCCTGTAGACTGCTTCTGCACCCCGAGGTGTGGGCTTGGTGTGTAAATGTGTGTGGGCTTGTGTGCGTTTCCACACCACCTGCCTCTCTCCCCAGCTGTTATTGGACGAGGCAGCTTGGCCAGGAGATAGACCCTCAATGAATGGATCATTATTGATTTCACCTAAAAGGCATGTAGGACCAATTCAACTACTCACTGCAACATCATTCCTCTCTTCTATCCCTGTTTCTACCATGAGCACGCACACAATCATCCACTTTCTCTCTCTCTCTCTCTCTCTCTCTCTCTCTCTCTCTCTCTCTCTCTCTCTCTCTCTCTCTCTCTCTCTCTCTCTCTCTCTCTCTCCTCACACACACACACACACCCTCTCCTCCCCCCAGGCCCTCCTAAATGACTCTGTGAAGTGGGGTGAGCCTCTTCAGTCCGTGAAGATGGTACAACACACGCCAAATATCCTCCTATCGATCGCCACCCCTAAAGGTCAACGAGGGAGAGTTAACACCAAACACTCTGGTGAGCTAGTGACTAGATGAGTTGACACACACACACACGCACACACACACTGTAATACACAGCGCTACAGTCAGGCAAGATAATGAAAGTTAGCTGACAGAGACAACAGCGAGCACTCGTTTGTGTCGTCGCTGCAAAGACAAATGAAGTCTCTCTCTCTTTAACATGCTACGTGCACACTACAATACAGGATACTCTTAAAACCATTGGATCAAACTAAAATAGAAAATACTTTTGCAAAGAATTTAGATCAAATGGAGGTATTTTGTCATTTCTGAAATACAAAATGCATTTGCAAGTACATGCCTTCACTACAACAACATTGTAATGGTAACAAAACACTTTTGAACTTGATATGTTGAAAGGTTGAAAGTTCAAATCCCTGAGCTGACAAGGTACAAATCTGTCGTTCTGTTCCTAGGCCGTCATTGAAAATAAGAATTTGTCCTTAACTGACTTGCCTAGTTAAATGAAGGTAAAATAAAATAAAAAATATGACTGGGATATGTAGAGAGACAGAAAGTTGAGGGGGAGAAAACTTAGAGGGAAATCTACCTTAGTTGTGTCTGCTGAATGACCAAAATGTTTATCTAAATGTGAAAATGCCTTCAGACTTCTGATACTGAGGGAAAGGGGGCCACCAAATGGTGAACCGCAAACATTTATTTTTATAGAAAAGTATTTTGAGATGATAAATTACAGGTCTGGAAAGTATCTTGTTACAAATCCCACAGGATTGTAGCTCAGGCGGGTGAAAGACAATTTACAAAATATATTCGGTCACTTTTCTATACCATTTATTTGTATTTGAAATGTGTATTTTGAACACATGTAACAGAAATACTGCCCAAAGAGCAACATGGACAGACACATCACGTCATACTGCCTGCAGAGTACTGACAGGATGTCTGAGGACATCACACTTCCAGTGAGTACCTAGTGAAGGTGACATCAGGCTGTCAACTCTCTCTTTAATTAGATGACATTACTCTTTGGGGAAGAATGTGTGAATATCAGTCAATTACAGCTGGGTAATTATATGAGGTTGTCAATGACGTACTGCCAGTTACTCTATTTTATATGTAAGACACCATGAATACAATCACACGACAGTCTGGTGTATCCCTAACCCTATTTGTACTCACAATCTATTGGTTGGTTGATCTGTTTTAACAATTCCATCCAGTTTTGCTTTCCTTACTAATTGTGATTGGTCCTTTGACATGTATAAATGTCATTCTGTTTAACTTCTGTAAAAACTCTGATGAAATCCAAAAGTCCAAACACGTTGGTTCTAATTTTAGCAAGAAAGATGCTTTTTATTTCATTCTGTTGTCCTCCCATTGTTGCTGAATCTCCTCTCTACTTCAGTACCCCTAACCATAACCCTAACCCTCTCTACTTCAGTACCCCTAACCCTCTCTACTTCAGTAACCCTAACCCTCTCTACTTCAGTACCCCTAACCCTCTCTACTTCAGTAACCCTAACCCTCTCTACTTCAGTAACCCTAACCCTCTCTACTTCAGTACCCCTAACCCTCTCTACTTCAGTAACCCTAACCCTCTCTACTTCAGTAACCCTAACCCTCTCTACTTCAGTACCCCTAACCCTCTCTACTTCAGTACCCCTAACCCTCTCTACTTCAGTACCCCTAACCCTCTCTACTTCAGTACCCCTAACCCTCTCTACTTCAGTACCCTTAACCATAACCGTCTTTACTTCAGTACCCCTAACCCTCTCTACTTCAGTACCCCTAACCCCCTCTACTTCAGTACCCCTAACCATAACCCTAACCCCCTCTACTTCAGTACCCCTAACCCTAACCCCCTCTACTTCAGTACCCCTAACCATAACCCTAACCCTCTCTACTTCAGTACCCCTAACCCCCTCTACTTCAGTACCCCTAACCATAACCCTACTTCAGTACTCCTAACCATAACCCTACTTCAGTACCCCTAACCATAACCCTACTTCAGTACCCCATAACCCTACTTCAGTACCTCTAACCATAACCCTACTTCAGTACCCCTAACCCTACTTCAGTACCCCTAACCCTACTACAGTACCCCTAACCATACTTCAGTACCCATAACCCTACTTCAGTACCCCTAACCATAACCCTACTTCAGTACCCCTAACCATAACCCTAGCCCTAGCCCAATAGGTTTACCAAGTCGTTGCATATCAACAGAGTTGCAGTTAATATTGTCTTGAAAGTTTGAGCATATAATGACATCCATGAGACTAAAAACATCAGTGGCCTTTTAGGTAACAGGCAGTATTGAAGAGTTTCGGTCAAGGATCAGGCTCTTCTTTTCAAACCTACAAAATGGTCATCATATAGCTCGCTACACTCAACTATTCAACTACAACATCACAACAAAACACTCAGCGATACAAACACATCACCCACTACCAGCGAAATTACATCTTCTTCCATTTAAAAATCCATTAAAAGTACTGAGTTCTGAAGTAGGGGGCTTCGTATGAATGAGATTAAAGGCATGATTCATTTGAGAACACAGCTCAAATTTTTGGGAAGATGGGCCCTGACTTGGATGTGATATAGACCATCTTACGGTTCTCAGAAGGAGGGCGAGAAGAAAGGAGAGTGATTGAGAGAGGTTGGAAGGTACAAGAGAGCACTTGAGGAGATGGCTTCCTGCTAATTGTGGGTTTACCTGGCATTTGTAGAAATGCACTCTACACCCTCCAACTCTCTATCTCTCCATCTCTCCATCCCTCTCTCTAGCCAGCCCCAATCATTAGGAACTTGCTCCTTCGCTCTCCAAATGGAGGGGTAATTGTTCACTGCCGAAACCTAGCTTTTGTTTATTGGTCCTCTGCCAGCAAAGCAGAGAGGATGAAGCTTGGTTTGCCATCTACGGGTGATTCAGTCACATTGGGTAAATTGGTGCATTCAATATGCATAAGAAGGACTGGAGTCTTGAGTTACCTGGCTTTAAATTGTGTCTCATCTGGTGAATTCCCCTCTTTAAGGTCCTTTAATCAAATTAGATCACTCAGGAAGAGATGGGTGGATGGATAGAGTTATAGAGAGAGAGAGGATTACTTTGATGAAAAGATGCGAGAGGGATGAGGCCTCGTGTCAATGTTGAGTGTGTGTGCATGTATGTGTTTGTGTGTGACAGATCAGAGGCCTCACCTCCGTTTGACATCAACATAAATAGCCTCATTAATAGACATGATAAACTAACATAAATATAATGTACAGTACATGTTTCTTCTCTGTTAGAAGAGGCCTTTACTGCTTTAGTATCCTGAGGTCAATGTAAAATAAATATGTTTTATTGTCACATACACCAGATAGGTGCAGTGAAATGTATTGTTTTACAGGGTCAGCCATAGTAGCACGGTGCCCCTGGAGGAAATTAGGGTTAAGTGCCTTGCTCAGTGGCACATCAACAGATTTTACACCTTGACGGCTCTGGCATTCGAACCAGCAACCTTTCAGCAACCAATATGTGCGGGAGAGAAATATAAAATGCCTCACCTCTATTTAACATCAACTCAAACAGATACTGGTTCATAGAAAGTGAATAGAAAGCCTAAAGGGACATTGCTGTTATGTAAATGTAGATATGTGTATGTTCCATTAGATACTTAAACTAAAGGGCCGGTTTCCTGGATCCAGAATGAACCGACTCCTGGACTAAAAAGCACTTTGATAGTAGATTCTCATGAGCGTGCTTCAGAAAGATAGAAGATGAACTATCAGTGGTCATGTACTGTATAGGGGCAAATTCATCATCACATCCTCAAGTGTGAACCACAGTCTGGTTTATCATGTGTTCACTGGACTGTTACATCACTGTTTCCAGGTTAGTCATTAAAAACAAACCAAGTGCAAATAATTGACCTTTCAGTGGCATAACGAAGCACGTCTTGTTCTCCAAATACCTCCAGATCGAATTATTTGACATATAAATTACAATGCAACTGTCTTCATAAGTACAAATGGACTAAGCATGTCATTTATTTCATACAACTATTTAAGTAGAACTTGGTTCATTATCATTCAGATTTCTATAGACACACACACACACACACACACACACACACAAGCCTGCGTATCATTATACCCCACGTAACAACTTCTGCATCTCAATAGCAGTGAGCGGTGCGATTTAAAGTATAGTGATTTTACACACATGACTTCCTATCTTAACCAAGGTCTTTCTGAGCTCCTATCTGAAGGTTAAGTCTGACTGACTCCTTCGGCAGCTTACTCACACTGTGTGTGTGTATGTGTGCACAAAAGCTTGCGTGTGTGTGTATGTGCGTGCTCTAACGTGTGTGTGTGTCTATGTTATGTGCTATATGCTACCCTCATAGCTAGGCAGTAAAATATATTAAGGAACAATTGGTAAAAGTGACAGGTTTAATAGAGAAAGATTACTCCTCGCTACATCAATTTGAATTGAATTGAATACATTTTCCACCACAGGTCGAACGTTGTTCTTGGATGGAAGAGCTGTCTGGATGTTTTTGTCTTTGTGAGTGTGGAGAGGGAGAGAGAGAGGGAGAGAAAGGAGAGGGAGAGAAAGGAGAGGGAGAGAATGAGAGAAGGGAGAGAGAGAGAGGGAGAGAAAGGAGAGGGAGAGAAAGAGAGAAAGGAGAGGGAGAGAAAGAGAGAAGGGAGAGAGGGAGAGAAAGGAGAGGGAGAGAGAGAGAGGGAGTGGGAAAGAGGGACAGTGTGTCATCGAGTCTCCAGCCTGTTTGTATGATTCCTTCTTCATATAGGTAATACCACCAAGGGAGTTAAGGTGCCAGAGGGAGAGGAAAACACACACAGACATCAATCTTTTGTTGCTTTTTTCTTTTCATAAACAGTAGTGGTTCTAAATGCATTCTGGAATGACAAAAAGATTATTCCACCTTCTGCTGGCTTAGAAGAGAAAGACAGAGAGAGAGGAAATCTCTTCCCTAATCTAGAGTTGGCTACACACACCATTCAGTTTAAACTGGACCTATATTACTTCCAAAAAGAGGGGTGGGGGAGAGAAAGAGAGGGGGAGATGGAGGGTGAGAGAAAGGGAGGGGGAGAGGGAGAGAAAGAGAGGGGTGGGGGAGAGAAATAGATGGAGGGGGAAAGAAAGAGAGGGGTGGGGGAGAGAAAGAGAGGGAGGGGGAGAGGGAGAGAAAGAGAGGGGAGGGGGAGAGAAAGAGAGAAAGAGGGGAGGGGGAGAGAAAGAGAGGGGAGAGGGAGAGAAAGAGAGGGAGGGGGAGGGGAAGAGAGGGGAGGGGGAGAGAAAAAGAGGGGAGGGGGGGGAGAAAGAGAGGGGAGGGGGAGAGAAAGAGAGGGGAGGGGGGTGCATGCTTTTTCTTTCTCCCTCCTCTCCATTCCCTGAACCATGAATCCAAAGTGTGTGTGTAACATTATCATAAATAACAACCAAATATGAGTTAAACGTTAAAGGGTTACTAAGGAAGGTAAACTAAAAACGTTGATTATTTCTAGCATGGTCAGATAGTGTTGACTGAGGGTTTCTAGCTTATTCATAATTACCATTATGAGGACAGGCTTCACTGTCAATGTGGAATACTAGAGTACTACTGCCATCAGGTGGCACAGTTCTGTATGGCAAACTTCCCCTTCTGGGCAGAGGAACTGTCTTGATCTGGAAGGATTGGTTGGTTATACACTGAGTATACCAAACATTAAGAAACACCTTACTAGTATTTAATTGCACCCCCCACCCCCCTTTACCCTCAGAAATGCCTAGATTCATCAGGGCATGGACTCTACAAAGTGTCAAAAACTTTCCACAGGGATGATGGCCCATGTTGACTCCAATGCTTCCCATAGTTGTGTTAAGTTGGCTGGATGTCCTTTGGGTGGTGGACCATTCTTGATACACAGGATACTGTTGAGTGTGAAAAACCCAGCAGCATTGCAGATCTTGACACAAACTGGTGTGCCTAGCACCCAATACCATACCCTGTTCAAACGCACTTAAATATTATGTCTTGCCTATTCATCCTCTGAATGGCACACATACACAATCCATGTTTCAGTTGTCTCAAGGCTTAAAAATATTTCTTTAACCTTTCTCCTCCCCTTCATCTACACTGATTAACGTGGATTTAACAAGTGATATCAATCAGGTATCATAGCTTTCATCTGGATCACCTGGTCGGTCTATGTCATGGAAAGAGCAGCATATATAAAGTATAGAAAAGGATGGAATATGTACAATATAAAATATCCACAGGGGATATTGGGGAGGGCTCGATTGAAGATTGGGCACTTTTTAATTGAATGTAATTTTCTGCCATTGCCTCACCAAATCCACACCAAGATAGGTATGGAAAAAAATGTAAGATGATTATTTCACTCCATCTTTCCTTCTCTCCTTTCATCCTTTCACCCTCCTTTCCTCCCTCCTTCCTGTGCAGGTAGATGTGCCTGCTGGGTCGTAATACAGAGCTGTCAGTGTGAGACGAGCGGTGTGTGTGCGTGCGTGCGTGCGTGGGGGTGTCTGAGATGAGATATGTGACCAGCATGCTAACACGCAGGTTTGTCTACTAGAGCCAGGAGCCAGGATCACACACACACACACACAGGGTCGTCATGCCCATAGAGGCACAATGGCACGTGCCCTGTCAGATTTGTCCTGTTTTTTTTGTTGTTTTTTTCAGATGTTAAATTAATAACCCACGTTTTATCATAATTAAGAGAGAGAGAGAGTAGAGTGACACACACAGCATTTGATTTTAGCTTCTGGTAATGGGCTCATGAATGTGATCAAGCTCTGTAGCCATTTGATTACTTCTTGATGAATAAATAAAACTACAATGTTTTGTTGTTTCTCTGTAATACTAGCCACTAAGCAATTTTATAAAGTTGTCTTTAGCTAACCAGCTAGAAAGGTTCCCAATCTTCTAACCTCATAAGCAGCTAACAAGTCATTTTAGGCTATCAATCAAGTTAGAGTAGCTTGTCCAACTATCTTAGCTATTATAAACTGGGTGGTTCGAGCCCTGAATGCTGATTGGCTGAAAGCCACCATGGGTATGACCCAAAAATATTTTTACTGCTCTAATTACATTAGTAACCAGTTTATAGCAATAGCAATAAGGCACCTCAGGGGTTTGTGGTATATGGCCAATATACCACGACTAAGGGCTGTATGCAGGCACACTGCGTTGCGTCTTGCGTAAGAACAGCCCTTAGCCGTGGTATATTGGCCATATACCACACTCCCTCAGGCCTTATTGCTTAAATATAACCTATGCAGAAAAATATACATATATATTTTTTAGATAGAATTAGGCATAATGATTATGGCTCTAGAAGCTGTTTAGGGTGTTTCAGGCAAAATTATCCAACTTCCAGATTCCAGAAAGCCATCCCTCCGGACCAACCCCATCTCCGGAAAAGCCATCCCTTCGGACCAACCCCCTCTCCGGACCAACCCCATCTCCGGACCAACCCCCTCTCCGGACCAACCCCATCTCCGGACCAACCCCATCTCCGGACTAACCCCCTCTCCGGACCAACCCCCTCTCCGGACCAGCCCCCCATCCTCACGTACTTACTGCCTCCTCTAAAATAATGGGTGCATGACGTCCCGGCACACAGACATATACCCAAATACACACATACACACACAGCCATACACACACACCATGCAATGTTGTTTTAACCTGACAATGTTTCCTACTTCATTATAGAGTTGATAGAGAGATTTAACCATGTTGATTT